>NC_051068.1:41001585-41186970 GCF_004664715.2 Peromyscus leucopus
TCACCAAGTATCCATTGTTCATTCTTTGAGCAAAACATTTTGCTAGGAACAGTGAAGAATTCTTAAAAATCAAACATTGTTAACTTCTAGAATTTCATGGCATAAAGACAAAGCATGTGCACACACAAAGGACTATGAACTTGGCCTAACAGAGTGCACAGAGCCTGAGTGCTGAGATAAGAGTGAAGGCTTAAATGAGGGCAAGTGTGATGCATGGAATGAAGAAAGGTTTCATGGAAAAAGCAAAGCTAAATGTTATTGGGGAAACCAGAATGTGTACAGAGAGAGTAGTCCAAATAGGGCTTGGTCCAAATAGGGCTTGAGAAATAGATGATTCCCAAACAGAGGAAGCAGCGTAAATTCTATCAGGCATAGAAACCTAAGCGAAAACAAAAATGATTAACCAGAGCTCAAAACGAACAACTGGAAGAGCCGTAAAAACAAGATTTCATTCCCTCTCCATTCCTTGTTTTTAAAAAAGCTAAAAAGTTATTCAGCTTTATGGAAATCAGCGACTTCTTTGATAATGTATAAATACTACTAAAAGCCAGGACGTGGCTTGAGCACTGGGGTGTGTTTTAAGCCACATGGTATTAATAAAAAATTATTAACGGCCTTTTCAACAGCAGCCTGGAGATGCTCAGTTGTGTAACACAAGCATCAAGTCAGGAGTGGTCCTTACAAATGAGTGATCTATTTTTAGTCAACTCCAAATAGGAAGAGATTATTTATGTTTTAATGCCTTCCAAGCCTCTTCCATTAATTTTCTTGATGAGAACATTTCCACAAAGCACTGATATATAAAATATAACTAACAACTAAGTAAGAGATTGTGTGTGTGTGTGTGTGTGTGTGTGTGTGTGTGTGTGTGTGTGTGTGAAAAATAGTTTAGGAAGAGGAAACAGCATGTGCGAAGGCTCCATGGTCAAATGGAAAATATCACTCCCGATGAATGAGGGACAAACTTTGTACAGTAAGGTGAAAAGGGAGATCACTGGTGGCTTGCGAGATAACTTGTGGCTTTTAGACAGTATTCAGGCAGTCTTAAGTCATAGCAGAGTTTTGAATATGAATAAGCAGAATGGAATTTCTAAGGACTATCCTGGCAATTATGAAGTTAGAGTAGAACAGTATAAATTATCTTGAGAGTTAAAACAGAAACCTAACAGAGACACTATGGCACTTAAACCCTAGTTCTTTTGATAGTAGACATCCAAGAAGGTGGAAAATTTCAAGGAATAGCTGAAAAAAAACTATAGAACTCCTAAGTCAACATGTGTTCCTAGGCTGCAGAATTGAATATATGGTAGTCAGTCATAGCATTGTGTAATAACAAAAGGGGTAAGATATGCAAATAAATATATTATAAATATATGTGTGTGTGTGTGTGTGTGTGTGTGTGTGTGTGTGTGTGTGTTAAAGTATCTTTAAAACATAAAGAATAGTATGGTGGCATACAGATTAGCCCCTACTCCTCACAGCTAAAAAGAAAATAAGATAAATATCAGGCCTGACAATTTAATAATGGATAGACTGCAAAGAAAGCTGAATTCTCCAACCTCTCAAGTCTTCTGTACCAAAATAAGTCTCCATTAAAAAAAATAACATGGTTGTAAAACTTAGAATGAGAGCTTTGGGCATACACCCCAGGAAATAATATCTCTCTGCCATCCTCAAGTCCTTTGAAGCTACAGAATTGAAAAGGTGTTACTGTTTAAGATTTGTAAGGTCTCTCTTCTGAAGGTATGCAGGCCTTTGTCTTTAAAGATGCAACAATCTACCAGAAAAGCAAGAGTAGTCAGAAAAATACAGAAATAGACTTATTGTAAGAGATTCACATAGTCAACTATAAGGATTAGCTAGGCAAGGCCAAAAGCCACAGGACAGGCCATCATAAAGGGCATGCTAGAACTAACAGGACAGAGTGATGGTATAGTCAAAAAGTTGATTTTTTTCTGGGAATCATGAATTCAGATATGTCCTTCAGTGCTCCACTGGTGACAACAGTTAACACATGGAACTTACAGCACAGTTCTTTCTACTCATTGAATCAGGCTCACTTTCCATAGGTTCATGTTCCTTACATGAGGTATTTTGACTTTCATTACAACAACAAAATCCTCTCACAACCAAGATTGACCAGTGTTGTTCATGTAACATGACTATAACCTGGTTAGGTTGGCACATAAAACCGCCCATCACAAAGCACAGCATATATGCTGCCTATGAAGATTTAGCCCTACCTCCCCGCCTGGCCTCTGAGGACAGTAGCTAGGGCTCACAACATATCCCTCAGGAAAGCACTATAAGAGATGAACAGTTTCATCTATCTATGAAGCTCCAGGACTAAGCATAAGGAACCAGTAAGAGTTGGAAGAATATATATGAGATCTTGAACGTGCTGAATCAAGATGTCATTCAGAGAATAAAATAGAACCTTGGATAAGATGATGCAAAATTTAACATTCTGATTGACACTTAAGATAGTGTTGAAGCAGTGAAGTAGTGGTGCTAACAATACCAGAGCCCATTGCAGGAAAGATGGAAGGGTCAGAGAGGTATCCATGACACAGTGAGTGCTGCTTAATCCATGAGAGCCACCAAGTATGACCCATGGGCCAGATGACACTTGATTTACCAAAACAATAAAAAAAAAAAAAAACAGCATGGGGAGAGTGTTCAGAAATGATTCAGAGGTTCATAGGTAACTGCTCCACTGAATCTAGGCTTAAAGGTAGTAAATTCTTTTTTAAAAACTGTGGATGAGAGGACCCTGAGACACTTTCTCAAGATGGCACATTTATTGGAAAGAGTGATGAAGTCTTGGGGGCCTGATGTGCAAATGGTAGAATGCAATATTCTAGGGAGAAAATAGACTTAAAGTTTGTGAAATATGCTGTCTAATGTATATGGCCAAAAAAAAAATATTACAATGAATTGATGGGGCAGATGACCCATAAAAAGCAAGGATGCATTACTCAGTTTCTACATTCAAACATCTTAATTAAACAAAATCTTATTGAGTTTTCATGAAAAAGAACTTTTTAAATTTATATAATCTCCAAAAGGCAATAATCCCACCCCCAATTTTCACCAAAGGACCTAAGACCATGGTATACCCACATAGGAAAAATAATAACCAGATATTTTATGGATGATAGGAAGAGTCTAAATTAATACTGATACCAAGAAATTGAAAAACATATTTTGACTTTCAAGTAAGAAAATGAGATACAGGAAGCTGGTAATACGTATAGTCCCATCCTACATATGGCTTAGAGTAGATTCACAATCATTGGTCCACTATGTAATATGATCAGAATGTGTATACTTGTCAGTTAGCAGAACCCTGCATTGATTCATAGACCTGTTGGGTAAGAGATTCTGGAGTTTCCAAACCATGAGGAAACTTCCAGAAATGACTCACATCCCAGACCAACATCAAAAACAATAAAACCCTACCACAATGAATACGGTCAGAAAGGAGTACCACCACCAAGAACTGATGGCCACAGAGTGGCAGCCCCCATCTATCACAGTTATTTTGTGATGTTTCTGTCAGCTCCTCCAAGCCACCTACCTACATTGAATACACAAGCCAAAGGTCTAGAAACCACAGCTTGAGAAAGATATGAATATTCTGATGGAGAAAGGGGTATTAAGAAATAAATAATGAAAATAAGTTGTGATCTCAGGACTGAAGATATAATTTATCCTTGTAACGTCAATCTTGTATGTATTCATGAGAAAAGAGACCATTCTGAATATTGTGAGTTTCCTTATGAAACAAATCTGTTTAAGGAGCACAATTCATATACTCAGGCCTTCTTTCTATGAGAGTCATTCATTCTCCTAGCTGATGGTTTATTCAAATGCACAGCTGTGCTTCTCTCTAGGAAACACCAAATGGAACCTCCTTGCAGGAGGGTCCTTGCCTTCTACATCAGTGACTGCTTAATAGTAAACAAGGGAGCTTCCCCAACACCACAGTTCAGAACTGTGTGAATGAAGCATCTCAGTGTCAGAGTTCCCAGGAGAGATTCTGGAGCCTCTGAGATAAGCATCACAGTTATACCAATCACTCCTCTTCCCTGGTCCTCCTTCCTCTGCCCCTTTAAAGCACAATCCAAAGAGAGTCCTATATATAAATCTTTAAAGGCTACTTTACAGAATCAACCTAAGGTATAATTTTATTGCTAACTACTATAGCTGCCTACATAGTGGCTACTGATGCCAAAAGGTAATGCACTGATGATTAGGAAGGAGGTGAGAAATGAAATAAGATTCAGCAATATGAAGGAATTTATAGCAAACAGCTAGAAAGATGACTCCATGGTTAAGAATGAATGCTGTTCTGTCAGAGGACTTGCTTTCAGTTTGCAGCATCCATGGCAGGTGGCACACAATTGCCCCAACTCTAGATCCAGGGTCTCTGACACTCTCTTCTGGCCTTGATGGGCACCTGCACCCATATGCACATAATCCCACATATATGCACAACTTATTTTTGGTAAATCTTCCCTCACTTTTCTACTATAGTTGAGATAACTCTTCTCTTAAGACCAAGTTAGAACTGTCCTGGTAAATATTTAACCAATTTCTTAAAAGAGAAAAAAATTTGTGGTATTTGCTGATTTCAGTGGTGCTAATGCACATAAATAAAATATAAAAATAAATCTTTGAAAAAGATTAGAGCAATAGCTGTAGGTGAAATGCCTGCAAACTGCAGATGAGCTCGAGTTATAATCTTTACCTCAAAGGTATTTGTGCTTGGGCATGGATTAGAAAAATATTACCATTGTAATTGAAGGGTATATTTTTTATTTATTATCTTTTTGTCAGTTAGGGAATTGAAATAGAGAAAATATGACTTCCTGGGACCTTGAAATGGCAGGATCTATTGAGAATAGCCATTCAAGAACAAGCTAGGAAAACAGTAAGACACCTTCTCAGAAAAGATGACAGAGGGGAAGGAGGGAGAGAAGAGAAGGGATAGGAGGAGAGAAGAGTGAAGAAGAGGAGTGAGGAGGGTAAGGGAGGGGAGGGGACAGGAGGTCCTCATCACCCTCTGCTTTGTGGGGCTTGTTCACTATTCCCTCTTAGAGCTAACAGTCTACCTAGCAGGAGTATTGGCACCACTGAAATCAGCAAATACCACAAATCAAGATTTTTTTTCTCTTTTAAGAAATTGGTTAAATATTTACCAGAACAGTTCTAACTTGGTCTTAAGAGAAGAGTTATCTCAACTATAATAGAAAAGTGAGGGAAGATTTACCAAAAATAAGTTGAGTCCTTATAGGAAATCAATATAATTTTTACTTCCTGTGTATAGAAGGTGACAATATCATTACTAAATGTCAGGAAATAACATGGCCAACTTCTAGTTCCCACTAAAATTATAACTTCTTATCAAAAATATTCGGGTTTTTTTTTTTTTTTTTTTTTTTTTTGGTTTTTCAAGACAGTTTCTTCATGTCATTTTGGTGCCTGTCCTGGATCTCGCTCTGTAGACCAGGCTGGCCTTGAACTCACAGAGATCTGCCTGACTCTACCTCCTGAATGCTGGGATTAGTGGCATGTGCCAATGCCACCTAGCTCAAGTTCATTCTTGATAGTGAGTCTATAATAGTCTAGAGTTTGGCCAATATCATCAAACAGTGCATAGTTTTTTTTACAGAGTGTGAATTTAAGTGCTGTTAACAAATCCTTTTCTTTTATAAATCCAGGATTGAGTCACTCCCTCAATAACTGGTGGAGATAAATTCCCTAATTAGGTGAATCTGGTTTGGCTGATTAATTACATTTATGGTTTACATGCCTCAATGTCATATCAGGTCAGCGATCTTCTTAAGAAATTTTATAAAGAGTTGTTAAGTATCCTGCAATTAGACTCTTTATTATATTCAACTCAGCGACTCTGAGGTGTGTGTGTGTGTGTGTGTGTGTGTGTGTGTGTGTGTTTGTATGTGTGAGAAAGACAGATAGATTTAGATGTGTTGCCCTGCATCTCTTTCCTATTAATAACCAAAAGTAAAACTCTCCAGCCACAAAGAGTTCCTTTGAATTTATACTGCCTTGGAAAAAAGTTTCAAAACTATGTTTCTGTGACAAGCATTTTCAGAGGGAAGAGAAGTCCCAGAGCAGAATTAGGAATGAACAAAGCTAAAGTCTAATCCAGTGTCTTTAGGACACTAGAAAGGACAAAGAGATGCCATAGGCTGACTGAGACTGGGTCAGGGTTCCACAGGAACAGATAGTAAACTCTCTGGGGTCACAGTGGTGCATCACCCAGAAAGATACCCGCCTCTATTCACAACCACTGGTGCATCCAATTCTCTGTTTTGGGGTTGTATGCAATCTGAAATAAGCATAAAACATATACCACTCATTGGAGAGACAATGAAAACCTGTTCATCTGTTATGTCTCCTATAATGAATTTCCAAATAAAAATTATCATATAAAAGTTATGCTAGAAATATTTTATGTGAATATTAACTTCTACTTAGGAACACCATTTCTGATGACTTTAGGGAGAGAAGGCAGAACAATTTTGGGAAACCCTCTGTGTAGTTAAAATCCTGTAATAGTTTGTGTGGGATGCCAGCTGGGAGAATGGCTCCCACATTTTACTCCAGGGTACTCTTGAGGAGTGATGGATAAGAGATTTGGATAGAAGGATAGAGGGGAGAGAAACAGCTAGATACACAGGATAGCCTTGAGGGGGCCTAGATCTTTAGCCACCAACTCCTCCTGTCTCTTCTAAAGAGCTATTAATAGAAATGCCAATGGGTGGAACAAAAGACCTCTACCTAGCTCAACCAAGTATAGACACTTCCAGTCACCTCAAAACCATGCACGTGGTCAAGCAATCCTCTAATCCAGCTCTGCAGGATAAAGCAAGCTCAGATCAATATAGGAAACCTTTGTGGGCCTCCACAAGTTTGTCAAATGTATTCTCTACTCTGGTAAGGGCTTAGTTTCTTCATCAAATAATGGCTTTTGCTTTTTATAATTCAAAGTATAATTTAATGTTAAGGAATAAAACTAAACACTGTCACCACAACAAGTTATTTCCAAAGTTTCTTACAGTTGGAGATATAAGACATAACTGAGTGCTTAAATTCCTTTGTCAGAGACAATAGTTCTTTTAGAAAAGGGGGAGAGATCACTTTAATAACTACAGTTTCTATTTTTATGGTTCTCTAAATAATTAATGTGATGCATGAATAGGACGTATTCCAGAAAGTCATCTTCCATCCTGTGGTAGAATTACTAAATTTTACACTGCTCAAAATATCAAGACTACAAGTATTTGCTGGTATAAGAATACAGTAGAAGCAATCTTCTTTAAAGTATCGATTTCATAGACAGAATTGTAGGGTCAGTGAAATCAACAGGTAAAAGAGAAGCAAAAGAAAATAATCTTACCCCATCAATAGTACAAATCAATAAAGACAACTGGTAGTTGAGGTATCTCTGAACATGACTTCTTACCTTCACTTCCTGCACAGATTCTCTTCAGATCATTGCACTCACCTGTTTGCATAGTCCTTCTTTGGGCCAGATACAAGCAAGTACAGTGGGCTCTGCAGTTCTAGCCCATGAACAGCCAGAAGAGGTAACTGTAGGGCAGTGGGGAACCATAGAGCTCCTTTTCTGGACAACTCTGCTTGGATCAGTTCAAAAACAGTGACAGGACATTTAAAAAGGAGTGTGGATGTGATCTTTGACTTCATCTGGATGTGAAGTTAATTGCATGTATTACCTTCTTTATTGATCTCAAAGGCAGTAGAAGGTGTGTAGGTTGATGCTCCATATTACCATAAACGTAACCAAAAAGGGATGAAAGAGGGCAAAGTTCATTTGACCAGATTCATTGAGACAGTCCAGAGAAGTAAAGCATCCATGAGCTGAAATAACACTTGTCAGGGTATGTAGGCAAAGATAGGGACACTAGAGTGTGTATGGCTTTTATGTAGGACCAATCCATTTGCAGTGCTGGCCTCTTCCTCTCAGTTTCCTGCCTCTGTATTCTCTTTTCCTCAGCACTAGGAATTCAGTTTGTCCTGAGGTGTATGAGAAGGATTTGGATGTCTTTGTTCCAGATTTCCTCCAGCTAACTGCCTGCTTGGTCCTCTGTTACATGTCCTCAGGGTGAAAGAAAACTGTTCAGCATGAATGAGTGAGTCATTAGCTTCTAAGGTTTGGCCTCATGTGATCGAAGATGCACCATTTTTAGTTAACTTTAGTTAATCAATAGAGTCTTCCAATGTACTCAGAACTTTATGATGTTCTCAAAAGTCTAAATCAGTAGACACTTTCCCCAGTTCACTTCCACTGTACCTGCAAGTCTGCTGCCTGCCATCTAAGCCCCCTTCCCTCTTATTCTCCATGCTTCTTTTCACAGATTTCATCCATCTTTACCAATTCCCTTTCCATCCTGGCTACCATAGGTATTCCTGCTTCTTCACATTTGTTCATAAGTAAACCCTGGATATCCTGCCATGCCAAAGCCCCTCACCAGGAACGTTTACCTAAATTATCCCTAGACCTTTTTCCATCCCTTGAAACTAACTGGTTAAGGCACTGCCTGCTCTCATGAGTTGAACTCCGTGACACTGGGAAAACTGCCAACCATTCTGTCTCCAATTCTCCTCCTGTAAAATACAGATAGTATCCCTGACCTTATGAGGTCACTATAGTACTGAAATATGTCAAGAACAGTGTCCGAAGCGGGGCCAGCACTGCTTATGAAGGGAAGCAATGATGGCAACAGTTGTAATTAATTAAACACTTACTTGCTTCCAGAGGCTGTGTTTAGCATAACCTTGCATGAAGATGTTCTACCATGCTCTGGCCCATGAGGAAAACAAGGCTCTGCATGCTAGGAAATATGCCAAAGGCTGGCATGTCTCTGAGACAATGATGAGACCTTAGCACGCTGCAGCCCAGAAGGCAGAGCGCCCTTTCTGCTTGTTTGCTTTGCATGTTGGCACAATTCCCTCCATTGCTATAGTCAAAGAGGGGGAAAACAGCATTTATAGAAAGCTTTACTTTATATAGGCCTGAGAAGATTCAAACGCACATGCACGCATGCACACACACACACATTAACTGGATACTTTTATAACCCAGACATTATCTTGAGCCACTTGTCATTTTGAAAATAAAATTTTTCCAGAACTTATTATGCTACAAATTGCAGAAAGGCCATTATGTCCCCAAGACTTGTTTACTCCAGAAAAATTCTGGATGAAGATTCCTGAATCATGTCTTAGCTTCAACTCCTTTTACTGATTAATTTTGATACTTGGCAATTTCATACATGTATATAGTATATTCTTATTGTACTTCTCACACTAGTTTTTCCTATCTCCACCTCATATGCAGTAATCTCCTCATCCCTATCAGTCCCTTTCCCAGATGTGGTTCTATTTTGTGGCCCAGGACCAGTTGTGTGACAACTGGATTGAAAACACCTATTAAGTTTCAATAGGGTCCTCAGATGACTTAAGACAGTAAGTCTGTGAGGGTGACTATGAGAGTTCATTCCATAAGGAAGAGAAGAGAGGAAATAATTGAAGAAACATCAGGGAAGTAACATCTAGATCTGAGGAAAACCCTTCCCTACACATACAAAGCCCTAAGCTCTAGTTCTAACACCACAGAATATTTTTACGAATAGAAAGTCTAGAGGACTTTCACAACTGATTAGCAACAGGAAAGCCAGAAAGTGTAAAATAATATAATGATCTTGAACTTCAGAGAGTCAGGCATTCAAATAAAGAAGTTGGAAAGAAAAATCTAAATTCGGTATCAAAAGAAAATCTGTCTCAGACCTAGAGTAAATGTACTCACATGACATTTGAGTCACAAAATCCACCAGGGAGATGAAAGTCCCAAAATGGAGCTCGCAGAGAGGTGGGAGCAGATGACAATACTCATACACTGATAGAAACTACGGACAAGTGTGGACTGTGTCTGACCAGACAAAGAACAGTGGAGGGACACATGGAGAAGTCATTTTAAGAGAGAAAATAAAGAATCTGGAAAAGGACATTGTGAAAAGCCAGGGCAGGAAAACCTCTAAAAATGCAGAAAGCAGGAAAATTAGGAGGCAAAAATGTGAGGAAAGATGAGCAAAAGGAGCTTCATACACAAGTGAAAAGGGCGAGAGCATCAAACACTCTTGGAAAAAAAAACAAATCAACTAATACTGTCCTCAGGAAAGATGATTAAGTGAACTAGTGAAGGAGGAAATATTTTTACAAAGAATCAGGGAATAAGGAATATAGATATGATGAAGGTTTTTTTATTTTGGAGATAGCTAAATTTTTTTTAAAAAAAGATGTAGTACAGAGGTAGATTTTTAAAAGCATTTGTGCACAGAGAGTATTTTGGAGAGAAAAATCAAAATAACCACCAGAGAGAAAAACATTAAAGCTAATTGTAGCATATGTTTTCAATAAAATGGTATAATGCTACTCAGGCATGCAAAGGAACATGAATGTATATGCATGCTTGTGTTTATATCCTACAACACACAGACACACACACACAAACAAACAAATGGTTACAGTACAGTATTTACCATGGATCTTCCTCTATTCTGAAACATTCCATATACACTCAGCCAATAAGTTTCAATGCATCAAAGCATACAGAATCACAGCTCCCAAACCTTTCCGAATTGTGATTTGTTTCCTACAAGCCCTGTTCCTGTTTATTCTATATTGTAGAGGACATCAAATGGCTGGTCCAGTTGGGACTAGTAATGGCTGACAAAGGTGTGATCAGGGCTAGAGATACCACAAAGAATGAAAAGTATGCCAGATGCAAATCTGAAGGTTTTGTCATGGTTCCAGAGCCCCCAAGGAAGACATCAGGCTAGCTGGGAATAATTACCAGCAGACCAGTCATTATTGAGGACAGAGCACTACAATTCAGAAGAGCTCCTTGAATGTATTATAGCCAGAGAAGGCTGACAATGAATCATATGAATTGCAGCTCAAAGACACTGTGGTAAAAGGTCAGCAGTGACTTCAAGAAACTCAAGGAAAGTGAAAGATTTTTCTACCAATGGACAGTTCAGGACAACTTCCTAAGGGAAGAAAGAATTTAATTGGGTGCTTGCCTACAATTTCAGAGGGTGAGTTCATGATCATCATGGTGGCAGCCAGAAGAAAATGCTGCCAAAGCAGTAGTTGAGAGCTTTCTTATCCACAAGTTGGAAGAAGAGAGCATAGGTTCAAAGCCCATCCTCAGTGACACACCTCCTCCAACAAGGCCACACCTCCTAATTCTTCCTAATGAGTCTACTAACCGGGAACCAAACATTCAAATGTATGAACCTGTGGGGGCTATTCTCACTCAAGCCACCATGGTCACTGATTCATTTGTCTCCCAATTCTAAGATAGTGTGTCCCAGGATAAAAGAATTCTATTAGTGAAACAAAAGCCCACAGAAAATATAGTTAGAAACAAAAGAATTATGCTGGAGATAGACAGATTTGTCCTCCTTTCTCACACTGGTAAAAATTGGTAACAATACAGAGAAATCATAAATGGAGAAGGTAACCTGAGATAATAGAAGCTGAGGCCATCTGTCAGTCATAGAATGCAGACAGATTGGGTAGAGAATTGGAAAAAGAGATACATTTGGGGGCAACATCCAGGAGTGGCAAAAAGTAGATTTCTGCTTTGATATGTGTACTCATATCTGCTGTGTACATTCTTGAGAGCAGTCTTCAAACACTTCATAGACCTAGAGAATATGGCATTTAAATGTTTTGATAATTTAGAATTCCATTGACATGAGACACAATTGTTCCTGACAGCACTGATCTGATCCTGAGAGAATGTTGGGCTTCTGAGACATTTCTATTTGGAAGTTTATCTTCTTCTTGGCACAAAAAAATGTCCTAGTGGGCAAAGAACTGCCCCTGCCTCAACTGTTGACAGTATGAATACTGTCCCTTTGGTATGAGCAGGACACAAATAAAAGTGACTATTGAATTCTGCCAAGACAGGGTAGAATATTCTTTCAAAAAAAAACCTGCTTCTGAAAATTGCCTGAAAGATACTCTAGGTCTGTAGCCAATTTGAATGCACCAATGATACTAAAAATTCTAGGTGACTGTCCAGACTGTCAGCTGTCATGTCTACTCTTGCAAGACTCCCAAAAGTTCCTTGTGTCCTCCCTTTTTTCAGGTATTATTATGTGCCTTTGCATCATTAAAACAAATGTTCTACAGCATAAACAAATGTAGCACATCTTAAGGTAATATTCCATAACATGGAGAAAGGAAAGAAGAAGAGAAAAGAAGGAAAGAGAGGGCAAAGGAAGAGGGGAAGAGAGAGAGTAAGGGAATGGAGAAGATGAGAAAATTAAAGTTTGTTCTGTTGGTAGCCACCAAAAACACTGATTAAGATAAAAGTAACTTGAAAATGTGTAACATGTTTAACATATTATTAGGTGATGAGAATTTAGACTAGCCTTAAATCTGTTTTCTCTAACAATGTTTTCTGAGGTGGGTAGAGGAAGAAGCCAATATCAAGTATCTAAAGTATGTATTATTGTGACTAACACATTATGTGCATTATGTTCCTTCTTGTTATAAACCTTGTAACTACTGCAAAGAAGGCATTAGTTCCAGATGGTCTTCAGTAGATGACAGGTATGAGAACACTAAATAGCTTCTCTGAAGTAGGGAGCTAGTTAGCAGTGGTTGAATTCCCTTCAAGTTAGCCTGATGTTGGTGGCTACACTGCTGAAGGGAATAGAAAGCTTCAGCTTTAGGCCATGCAAGGAAAACATGATAGAAAGCTAAATGGACCACAGAAAACCCTAGTAGGTCCAGCTTATACAAAGTAAAACATCATGGGGAAGCAAATAGGAATATAGTTATGTTAAGAGACCAGAGGCCAAAATTTGTATGAAAGGAAAAGGTAGTATTAATGGAAAGAAGTCAGAACTAAAGCTAAGTTGCCTTGGAGATGGAAGATGGCATAATGAAAATATTCAATGGTGGTCAACAGCTGAACACACACACATATGCAAAATGTGTTATGCAAAGTTTTAGAGATCAGATGATAGAAACAAAGCCCAGGCCTACCATTCAGTCAAATCTGTAGGCAGAAAATCAGAAGACATGTGTTAGAAACCACAGAGCAGCTCACAGCTTCATAGGGACGAATAGCTGCAGTGAATGCAGGGTTCATATGTAAGTCAACTGTGAAAGTCATGGAACAAATACTGGCTATTACATTCTGTTTAGTTTCAGAACCATGAATGGAGGCAAAACTGACACAGGAAAAGAATATTCTGACCTTTCTTGTCTTCTTTCTCATCTTGTCTCATTTCCTGCTATTTGTTTTCTATGTGCATGAAAGCAAAGGAAGAGTAGGAAGAGGATGGATGGCAAATCGTTGAGATGAAGGAAAGAGGATCAGGAAAAGGCCGTGTCGACTGCTACTAGCTGCAAGGCTTAATTTCAGGTTTAAATCATTCCTAAATTAGAATCTATGTGTTATACACTTAGAATTGCTTTTATTGTGGTTTCTGTAACAACATGATAAAGCATCAGTGAACAGAAAGCCCTATTGGGCAGTATATTTGGCATGCCTGGGTTCTTACAATTAGTTCCTCTAGATTTAATGATCTTCAAGCTGTAGGTCATGAAGATGCTATTACTTCAAGTCCACACCCGAGTCAGGAAATGTCACCCATCAAAATTCCTAGAGTAATCCTGTTGCCTCTTCCTGCCTTGGAAATGGATTTCCTGGGAGACACTTAAGCAGAATCCCTGAAACAGATTGTTTTCATACTTTTCTCAAAGAGCTTAGTAATTGTTTGTATTTATTCTACAGAGAAGCATACATGGGTCACACAGAACTAGTACCTAGGAGCCCCACATCTTCACAACGGAGCCCTTTGATAAGGACATCTTCATACAGGACTCACTAGAAGTCCACCCCTTGTAAATTAAGTATCTCCATCTGCTATTAGCATCCTGAGATACTAGAGTGCCACAGTGTGGTCAGTTCAAGTACTAGAAACCTTTGGAGTACAAATAATTAAATACAAAGAAGCCCCTCCCAGATCAACTGGGCTTTTGATATGTTTCTTTGAGGGCATAAATTAAATGAATCAGAGCTTCTGATAATGTCCATTTTTAAAGGCTTTTTCAGCATATAGCATCATCAAAAAGGAACCTGGAAACCCACACAGGCTTCAGTGATGGCCTGGGATCAATATGAGAAAAACCTTGAGCTTACGGTTTGACTTTTTATACACTTAACTACAGGATCTCCCTGGTTCCTCACTTCAGTTTTATAAAATTCTACATCAAATTTCACCCATGCCTGGAAGCTAATGAAAAGACGTGACTACCAACCTTTCTTAAGTCATAGTCCATGACAGTAGGGGAAATCACTGATGGGCAGGATTCAACTGTCCTCTCTTGAGTCCTTCTTTATTCAAGTTGCCTGGGGAGAGAGGAGCACTCCTATTGCCTCAGAATGCTCTAAGCTTGGGTTTAGTTCTCAAGGTTGTGGCAAGAAAACATGACACAGTGCTGTGAGTCTCACCGCTGACAAATACAGAGAAAATTGTGTTGTCCTAGACCCAACCAGACCAGCTACGGAGGCTCTGAACTAGGGAACCACCCCTTTAGCTGCCAAAACCCATTCTTTGGTCCCCACTTTACCCAGGACTCTTGGAGGAGCTTTTAGGGAATCCTGGCAAAGAAAAATAGGAAAAATACAGACTCCAAATGACTCAAAAGCTCTGGAGAACAATGAGCTATATTGTCATCTTCACCTGAGAACATGGCAGTTGGGTATGACTTGTCTTCACAGCTTGATTTTGTTTTATAAGCTGCATTTTTCCAGAGAAAGCCAAGTCTTTTCCCAGGTCTCCCAACATTACTAACAGGTCAAGGGCAAAACCTTCCCAGGGCAGGGCAGGGCACAGAGGATGGCTCAGTGTATAAAAGCACTTTTACTCAAGCCTGAGGACCTGAGTTTAGTCTCCTTAACCCCCCTTAACCCAAGTAAAAAGCCAATTCTGTGTCACACATCTGTAATTGTAATCCCAGTATGCCTATGGAAAGCTGGAAGGCAGAGAGAGGAGAATCTACTAGAAGCTCACAGCTTTCAGACCATCTGTGATACAAGGTACAGCAGCAGAAACAAGAGACCTTGCAAGGCACAATGACAGAGCTAACTACCCAAAACTTGTCCTCTGGCCTCTACATGAATCCCCCCTCTCTCTCTTCTCCCCCCCCCTCTCTCTCTCTCTCTCTCTCTCTCTCTCTCTCTCTCTCATTAATTTGTAAGACCTTCTTTGTTCTAATTACTTTATTCCACCATCCTGGCAATATTCCTGTTAATAATGGGTAGCTTGTTTTCCTTTCTTTCCATACATGTATGCCTCTAAGCAGATTTCACTGCTGAAGTTGAAAAGGATACCTGTCACTTTCACAGATGATGGATCAGAGGCAGTGATGCAGTTTGAACACTGGAAATGTTTCCTTTAGCAAGAGCAACAGGAACATAGCTTCCCAGCTACATCACCATTCAAACAATTCTACAGACCAGAAATGCTGAATCCCCAAACCCAACAATCTCCATGACTAAAAGCTGGAGTCATTTTTAAGCACATTAACACTTTATTTTATTAAACCATCTAAATTCTTGCTAGATTTCATAAATTACATTATGAAAGATTTTCCAAAACTATCCTGTGTTGAACTTTTAACTGCCCAATTTTATTTCTTAGCCAAAAGCAACAAGAGATAATGTACATAAAATATTCCTCCCACCCATAAACCACTTGAGCATTTTTCCAAAAGTAATCTTGCTATTACTCTTTTCTGTTTTAAAAGAAAAAATTACATTTATATGGAATCATTAATCTCAGTGACATTTACATTTTCATAAAGCAATTAAGTTCTGAAAAAGGATAAAAATAATTTTCATTTTAGAATAGGATTAAAGTTCATTGAAGCTTGACACTGTAAAATTTACAGCCAAAATAAAACATTTTAAAGTAAGAAATCAGACAAATCTAGCATTAGTAAACATTTATTTATATTTTATTTAAGTTGTGAGATAATCTCTACACCCTGAGATTTAAACTAGTAATCATTTGAATTATTTTTTTTCCACAAAGCATAAGTTGAGTTTTAAGAGTCTTGTGTTTCTGCTGGCTCACCTTGCCATGGAGTAGAGGGTGACCCTGAGCTTCTTATCTTTCTACCTTCATCCCAACACCCTTAGATTGAAGATGTACACCACCAGGCTCAGTGTCTACAATGCTGGGCAGCCAAGCCAGAGCTTCCTGTGTGCTGGACAAGCACTCTGGCAATTGAGCACCTCCCACGGCCCTACAATTAAGCTTTTGAAGTGTGTCTAAACATTGTCAAATTCTAAACTAGTGTTCTCAAAATTGACTAGTCCTGTGGATACCCTAAAACTCATTGTTTTCATTTTCACAGTCTGCATACAGGATGTCAAATGTCCTGTGATCTAACCTTGACAGAAAACATTTTTCTTTGAGACAGGTCTCTTGTTACCTAGGCTGACCATGTCTCAGTACATAGCTAAGGCTAGCCTTGAACTTCTGATCCTCCTCCCTCTACTGGCAAGTACTAGAATTACAGGGATAGAGATCTGCCACCATACCCAGTTCAGAACAATTTTTTAACAAGTAACTCTTGCTACGACATAGACAGCATCCTGGCACTGAGGCAAAGAAGAAGAAGAGTTTAAAAAGAAAAATCTGTAGCCACCTGTGTCCTCAGTGTCTACCACAGCATCCAGCACTACAACATATTTTGAACAAAAACTTTGGTTCTAAATACGCACTCAAAAAAAAAAAAAAAAAAAAAAAAAAAACAGCATGAAACTGTAACTGCTACCCCATACTGGGAGTCTTCAGAGAGGGTTCTAAGTGTGGGAGTGGACAGCTGTAACACAAGGCATTGGCCCACACACTGAGACATATCCATGAATTGTGTGCCCTTGCTGGATCTGCATTGTTGCTACAAAAGTAACTTTTTTATTCAAAGGTTACCTGTACATCCCAATTCACTAGGCCTGTTCCACACTGAAATCTTCCCCTCTCTCCACCAGTTACGAGCCAGCTCCATGGAATCACCAGATCACTCATACTGCCCAGACTGTACCAGTAACTATGTACACATGGAAAAACATTTTAACTATTACAGTTTCCTTCCCACATGTGTGTAATACAGGGAATCAACAGGAGATCCTAACTAAAGAAGAGCAGCTTAAAGAAGAAGGTATTCCTTATCCACTTCATGCCCGCTCTCTTCAGAATCTCCCTATTCCCTTCAAACAGTCCCTCCACATGCCTTATAGTAAAGAATCACTTGTGACCATGTGTATATATTTGTTCTGATCATTAATAAGTGTATACAGAGTAGCTATTATAATTGTTTACCACACATTCCATGGAATGAAAAAATGAAGCAAAAGGGATAGGCAAGGTCTTTGCTTCCACAGAGCTGAAAGAGCAGTAAAGGACTTGTAACATGCAAGAGGAGGCGCAGTAATGACCACAGCTGTCATTCAAGAAACTGACTTCTCAACAACCTCTTGACACACTAATTAAAAAAATCTAACCTATGCTGTGGGATGGTCTGTATGTCAAATTGCTCTGATGCGTCAATAAATAAAGCACTGATTGGCCAGTGGCTAGGCAGGAAGTATAGGCAGGACTAACAGAGAGGAGAAAAAAAAAGAACAGGAAGGTGGAAGGAGTCACTGCCAGCCACCACCATGACAAGCAGCATGTGAAGATGCCGGTAAGCCACAAGCCACATGGCAAGGTATAGATTCATGGAAATGCATTAATTTAAGCTATAAGAACAATTAGCAAGAAGCCTACCACGGCCATACAGTTTGTAAGCAATTTAAGTCTCTGTATTTACTTGGTTGGTTCTGAGCAGCTCTGGGACTGGCAGGTGACAGATTTGTCCTGACTGTGGACAAGGCAGGAAAATTACAGCTACAAACTTACAAATTGTTTTTGTGTATAATGAAATGCTCATGAATACTAAATTTAATCATTATTGAAGCTTACATGGTTCAGTGTGCACCTCTGTATTCATTCTTTTCATTTCCAGGGTTGTTGTTGTTGTTGTTGTTGTTTTACTTTGTTTTTTACCAATTTGAAGCCTAAATATAATCTGCTCAGTCCATATAACATTATTTGTTTGTATGTTTTTAGGACTGACAATTTGGTACTGAACAACCAATTGTTGTACTCTTCCCTGGGGAAGATCACCTCTCCTGTTCCAAGGTTTCCTGGGTGCCTGTAGTTCTTTGTGGAGGGTTGAGACCTCGTGGAATTTTCTCCATCCAGTTTAGGATGTTCATTGGTGTCATTCTTATTTGGCTCACGTTTGGGGAATCATGTTGGTGAGACTTTACAGGTGTAGGTTCTGGCATTAAGAGAATCTCACTGCAAATTCCCTTATCCTCAGGCTCATGCAGGCCTCCATCTCTTCACCCACAATATTCCCTAGGCCTTAGGTGCTGGAGTGTTTTAAAGATGTATCCACTGGGACTAGGCTCTGCTTGCCAATGGTAGTAGTCACTATTTTCACAACTGCACTCAGAGAGCCAAGGGCTCAAAGGAAGAAACACAGAAAACATGAAAGGCCTTTTAGCTGCTTTGGAAGAGAGAGGACACTCAATTTTTGTTGTTGTTGTTGTTGTTGTTGTTGTTGTTGTTTTAGAATCAGATTTGTAAGTCAAATTATATGACAAGCTTTGAGATCCACTACACGCTACTCAACATCCCTGAACCTCAGTTTGTATACCAATAAAATAGGGACATTAACAGACTTAATTCATGAAGTTGTCATTAAGAGATGCAATGACATCTGTGGATCCTCTGCTCTATGTCTGGCCAAGTAGACCAATAAACTTTGGCTGTTAGCATAGAGAACTGCAAAGAAACTGAAGTCTTTGAGGTATTGAAAAATAAAAGCAGTAGTTGACGTTTTGCAAAGTTTGTTATTTAGATATGCCTGAATCAAAACATAGTATTTGAAGAAAAAAAAAGAGACATAATGAAGTCCTGACAATTTTTTTCAAGTTAGCAATTAGAATTGTAAACAAAGAAAGCAAATTTCCAAAGGTAGTGCTTCATTACAAAGTAGCTTGACATAAAATAGATGCTGGCATTTAACAAGTGGCTTAACTTTGAGAAATAATAGAAAAAGCAAAGGTTCGTTTCCTTTACATCAGTTCTTTATAAAGGGGAAAATGAACCTGGTTATTCAAACTATCAAGATGCCAAAAGAAAAGAAACCTATGTGTGTTTTAATTAATAGAAATATAAGGTCATTCATTATCAAGAATCCTTAGATATGCACTGGAGTTTTGATTGACTCCTTTGGGTTACTGTAACTGCTGGAAACTTAGCCTGGATACAACCTCAGTGCCCAGAAGCTTTTTAATAGCAACCAGATGATTTCTTGCTGGCCATACTGTAATCACATTGTGCTTCTACACTTGCCATCTTGTTACATCTGTTCACTGACAGCTGTGAATGTAATGTCTAAGAAAGGTCAATATTAAGCACCAGCCCACTCACAGGGGCACACTAGAATCATAGGCTCAGGATTCTTGATACTCTGCCCATCTTCCTAGATTAATTCACTAATAAGTCAGGGGTCAATCTTCGTAAGGACATGTCTTACTTTTGGGGTATCAGTAAAGCTATGTTAAAACAACCCTGGGATAATGAGACTTCAGAAACAAGGAACAGGGTATCACACATCAAACACATCTGAAAAGTAGGGTCTGCACTCTTGTGATAGGTCAGAAACGCTGTCCAGGTGCTCATGAATGTGTCTAGTTGTGTCAGCTGCTGTACAGGTATTTTGAGAAGCATTCTGGGAAGGAGAAGCAGGAACATGACTTTTGTGTTTTGAATGTGCCAGCTTTGTTGCAGTTGAAAACAGAAATAAAAGGGAAACAGCATCATTACCCAGCAGGATTTTCAGTATGGCTCCAGCTAGCCTTTTGCTTTTCTAGCTCTTTCCTCCCCAGCCTTGTTCAAAAAACGATGTGAGCTTGGCACAACCTGAAGCAAATATAAAGCATGGCTGCAGCATTTTCAGACCGCTTTTACTGGGAAGTGCTTTCATCAAAATATTCTGGTTGGCTGAGAAAACATGTACCTCTTATTTTGAGACACAGAACATTCTCCTTTTGATGACTTTGAGAACCTATTTACCTTCAGTTGGAGGTGGGGAGGGGAGGGAAATGGGCTCCAGTTGGAAGGCAGTTATACCTCTAAGTCACAAATATCTTGTAAGTTTTCATCTTAGACTGACAAGTGTTCCCAGCTGTTAGTTTAGTTCTATACCAGCTTAGGAATTGTTAAAATGAACAAAACAAATAAGAAAAAAAAAACAGCAGGGGAAGAAATTCTGCCTTCAAATTTAAAAACTTCTTGTCCAAAAAAATTGCCTTTTTTTTCTTTTCAGAGAATGGATACTATTTTAATGTTCAGTTTTCCATATCATGAGTGGTGAGTCACACTATGTGCTCATGTGCAGATGGATCAATGACTGCTGAGAATTTAATTACCTTACAATTATACCAAACCTTCAAGGAAGAACTATCACCAATATACAAATATGCATCAAATTATTTTATAAGATGGAACTGAAAAGAGTATTTTCAAACTCTTTATGAAGCCAAGATTACTCTGGTCCCAAAACAAGATAAAGATTATATATATATATATATATATATATATATATATATATATATATATATATATATTCAGCCAATCTCTCATAGATGCAATAAAATATTTGCAAACCTGATTTAAGAACATATCAAAAGATTATTCACCATAATCAAGTAGGCTTCATCCCAGAGAGGCAGGAATGGATCAACATATACAAATGAACTGGTGCAATCTACCACATAAACAGATCCATGGACAGAAATCACATGACCATTTCATTAGATGCAGAAAAGATTTTTGATAAAATCCAGCATCCTTTCATGATAAAAACTCTAAAGTATCTAGGGATACAGAAGACATATATTAAAATAATAGAGGCAACATACAACAAGCCCTCAGTCAATATCATGTTAAAGGGAGAACAACTCAAAGCATTTCCACTACAATCAAGAAGACATGGATGCCTACTCTCACCATTCATGTTCAGTATAGTGCTTCAAGTCCTAACCAGAACAGTAAGTCAAGTGTGATAAGGGAATACAATTATAGAAAGAGATCAAATTATCCTTATTTGAGAATGATATGATTTTATACATAAAACCACCCAAAGACTTCACCAAAAAAGTTGCTGTAACTGATAAATTGAGAAAAGTATCAAACCATAAAATTAACACACAAAAATCAGTAGCCTTCCTACCTTATCAATGGCAAACATAGCAAGAAAGAAACAAAGGAAATAATTCAATTCACAATTACCTCTAACAATTATCTTGGAATAAATCCAATGAAGAAAGTGTAAGACTTATGTAATAAAAAAAAAACCCTTATGACTTTGAAGAAAGAAATTTAAGAAGAACCAAGAAGTGGAAAGACTGTCCATGTTCACAGATTGGCAGGATTAATAGTGTGAAAATGGCCATCCTATCAAAAGCAATTTAAAGACCCAATGCAATCTCCATCAAAATTTCAACTCAATTTTTCATAGAAATTTTTCTTAAATTTTTTTTAAACTTTATTTTTTTAAATCAAGTTTTTCTTAGACTTCATTTGGAAAAACAAATAAAACAAAATGCTCAAAACAGTTCTGGACAATAAAATAATTGCTGAAGGTATCACCATCCCTGATTTCAAATATATTACAGAACTATAGTAATGAAAACAGGGTACTGGTATAAAAACAGACATATCAGTCAATGGAATAAAATTAAGGACCCAAATATAAGTTTACATACATATGGCCACCTGACTTTTGACAAAGAAGCCAAAAACACACAGTGGAAAAATGACAGCATCTTCAACAAATGGCACTCATCAGACTGGATGGCTGCAGGCAGAAGGAAACTAGATCCTTACGTCTCACCCTGTAGAGAACTCAAATGCAAATGGACCTTGACATAAAACATGATTCCTTGAATCTCTATTGTAGGAGAAGGAAGGGATTCCTTCTTGAACTTGAACTTAAAGGCAGAGGAAAAGACTTCTGAACAGAACCCCAGTAGCCCAGGCATTAAGGCCAACAACTAATAACTGGGACCCTGTGAAACAAAAATGTTCTGTACATAGGACATTGTCATCTGACTGAAGACAGCCCAGAGAATCAATGGCGGTAGGAGAATGTCGTTCTCAGCTTGTGACAAATACTTTCTAGAACATACTCTAAAAACAAAACAACAAGAAAATAAACAATTAAAAAATGGGTCAGTTAGGCTGGAGAGATGACTCCATGTTTAAGGACAATGGCTCTTCTTCCAAAGGACCAAGGCTCTATTCCCAGCACACATAGTGGCTCACTCCTGTTGTGCATCCAGCCCCAGCATATCTGATGCCCTCTTTTGTCCTCCACAAGTACAAGGGATGCATGTGGTGCACAGTATACATGCAGAAAAACATCCATGCACATTAAGTAAAATTTTAAATGGGTCATGGATCTAAAAATAATTCTCAAAAGATGAAATATAAAAACTGGGAAATATTTTTTAATATTTGGCATATTTAGCCATGTGGAAATGGAAATTAAAACTACTTTGAGAGTTCATCTCATCCATTCAGAATAGCCAAGATCAAAGAAATAAATGACAACAGATATTGGAATGAATATTGGGAAAGGGGAACATGTATTCACCACTAGTGGGAATAAAAACTGGTAAAACCACTATGGAAATCAGTGTGGAGGTTCCTCAAAAACTAAAAATAGATTTACCACATGACCCAGCTATACTATTCTTGGGCATATACCCAAATAACTTTATATCTTTCTATGAGGATACCTGCTCATCCATGTTCATTGCTACCCTATTCACAAAACTCAGGAAATGGAAACAGCCTAGATGTCAGTCAACTAGTGAATGGATAATGAAAATGTGGTACACTTATGCAATGGCATATTAGTCAAATGTGAAGAAAAGAAACCCACAAGTAAATGGTCGGTACTGGAAATAATAGTCCCAACTGAGGGACCCGATATATAGAAAGGTGGTATGCGTGTTTTCTTTAATTTCTGAATGTTAGCTTTGAATCTTCAGAGGTGTATGTTCATTTAGAATACTCCTAGAGGTCAGAAATTTAGTAAGAAGCTATTGGGGGAGGGGCCTTACAGGGAGACGAGATAGAACACAGTAGCATAAAAGGGTAAGGTGACGAAATGGAACAAGAAGGGTTAAAGTGAGGTGGGAGGTGAGAGGGTAATCCCTAACAGAGAATATGGGAAGGGATAACTAACATGAAAAGTCTTTCAGAAAAGCCATATGGAAACCTATTAGCATAAGGCCTTCATAAAATACTTGCACACACATATGTAAAACGGGGCTTAATGTAGTTACCCCACAACAGGGGGACAATACCTTAACTAGATCCCTCATGCTAATAAATAAAAACCCCAGTACCAGGAATAGGTTAGTTATTTTTTTTACTTCTTGGCCAATGAGGTCACATAGACCCCAAGCAACTTGCTTATTGCCAATACTCCTGACTACCTTATAGAATTCACAGTATGATCTTATTTCTGAGGATACCACATACTTGAATCACAGAATGTGGAGACATCAACCTAAAAACTTCATACCTACACACTGCCATTCATGCTAGAAGCATGCTATAAGTGCTTGCAGATGAGGTAAGCCTCAGTCTCACCCCATTGTGAATCTTTCAAGCTAAAATGACTGGCCTAACAAGATACAGCCACTGGTCCAATAATGGCATGAATGTTACAGAAGTAACCAACTACTTTTTGATTGGATCAAAGGTCTGATACATGAGATGGGAACCATACCTGGCACTATTAAAGAAGCCAGCAATATGTGTCTAGATAGGTCATAGCTCTAAGAGAGAACCCAATGCTAACTCTGCTAACTGGGCATAATATTGAAACAACTCCTAATGACTTCTTAATATACCAATAGATCAGACTTTCTTCTTGCAGTGTATAACAATTAACACCATGACTATATCTTCCAAATTGTCAATATGCAGAGAACAAAAGACTATAGAATGATCTGCCCCAAATTAGATATTCATATCTCACCCCAAGGTTCAGGGATATTTGCAGGTGAGGAGGCAGGAAATAATATAAGAGTCAGAGGTGATGGATAACTTCAAGGAAGCAGTGTTCTCTGGATATAACAAGGCAGATGCACATATGAACTCACAATGAGTATGAGAGGATGCACAAAACATTGCTCCTGCCAGACAAAATCTCAGCATAGAAAGTGGGAAGGTAGATGTCTAATCCCACCACTAGCTGAGAAGCGATTAGCATTTATAGCTGCTGGGAGAGAGTCAGATTTTTGTTGTTTTTGATGATGATGATGATGTGACACCTGATAGACTGACCACATACAAGACCAAGTCCCAATCCCAAGACTATCAGAGGAAAAGAAACTGGACTTGATGGGGAAAGAAAAATAAAAATAAGTCAACTCAGTCAGGTGAGACAAGATGGGATGGTTAAAAGGGTGGGAAGGATAAGAGTTGAACTGGGTGAATATGTTCAAATTACAGTGTATGAAACTCTCAAATAATTAATTTTTAAAAATGGGGGAGATGAAAGCCCAGGAAACCCTAATAAAACAAATGGCATATGGTTATAGATGTGATATCTTGAACAAATAAATTCCTTGGTCTGTCTGTGCCTTAGTTTCTCCATCTGTAAAATAGGGACAATAACTCCCTACCACTGTATTTGTATAAGATTTACATATAATATTTGACATATATATGTAATTGTCAAAACAAAAGCACAACTGTCACTTCAAAGGAATGAAAGATGGTTTATTCTGAAGCTAAATATAAGTAAATCATCGCCCAATGAACACAGATTTTGGTTATCCTAAACTCCATGCTCCAATGTGATAATTTGATGAAATTTCTATAGTAACAGAACTAAGAAGGTCACAAATCAAAGCACTTCCCAAATAATTTGGTGGAAACAGGTATGGGGGGCTCAGCTATAGACCTCAGATTCTATCTGTGGCATTCTTGGTTTTAAGTAGATGGAAACTAGGGTTTGTTAAGCTAATACATTGCAAAGGATTTATCTGTTAGTTACAGGATATCAGGTCAGACATAGAAGTGGTCAAGGAATGACTATTTAGGGGGCTGAAAATAGCCCAAAATAAACTGCAGTTTGGCTCTGGACCTGCAACATTCTAATCACTGCACAATCATTGAAGTTCTAATCAATTAATCAGCCTTGCAGGGAAGGTGAGGTTCTTTCCAGGACCATCCCAGTACTTATAAATAGTAACACTACCAAATGTTTATTAACTACGGGCACTTTTGACTTCGTGTTTTGTTGTTTTTGAGAGGGTGTTGCTATATTGCTCATGCTGTCCTTTAACTTGTAATCCTCCTGCATCAGCCTCCTGAGTGCTTTGATTACAGGCATGACTCACCATATTTAGGTACACCATACTGAGTACAAGTATATACTACTTTGTTATACAATCTTTACTTTTTGCAATAATTGGGATCAATCCAGCCTAGGGTATGCTAAGCAAAAGCCAGTCACTGAGATGCACCCTCCTCAGATGGTATGTTCTGAATTGCCCTAGTTCTTTTTTCTAGTCACTCTCTATGTGAGCCACAGATTATTAGTTTAAATATGAATATTTTGCATTTTATTTTCACAATACACATATAAGTTAATAGATATAATGTTTATGGTAAATCTTTTCTTTTTCTTTTTTCTTACTGCAAGGTATCTGCCATTATACTTGGCCAAATTGTTTGGACTCTCAGAAACAACTGGAAGAAGTTTTCATATAAATTTATCAAGTTTTATAACACTTATTCATGTTTTTTCATTTGCTGATTCTTTAAAAACAATACATTTCCATTTATGTTTGGTTGGCTCTGTGTGTGGAACAGCTACTGATTTTTGCACTTCAATATTAAATCCAGCTATTTTAAGGCATTCTTACCTATTATTTCTATCAGTTGATTATTTGAGTTTTCTATGTATATAATCAAACAACCTGCGAACAATTGTCATTTTCCTCGTTCCTTTATTTTTCAGCCTTTTCTCAGTCACATTAACAAGTATTTCTAAGAAACCCAATTCATGATGATGATAACACAGCTGTAGAATTTCACCATTACACATGATGGTTGTCTTCATATTCAGTTTCTGAGCAGAATAACTAACATCAATATTATTTCTTTCGTCACATATTGAACATATATTATGTTCTGAAGTCACCATATACAGTGATCTGATTAATCCACACACTAACTGTCTAAAGAGTTTCTGTTATTTCCATGTCACAGATAGAGACACTGGAGCAAAGAAAGTTCGTACAAAATGTCCAAGGTTAAGCTCCCTCCTCCCACACCAAGACTGTACAAAGGCACACATCAAGACTATTGCTTTAGCCATCTCAGCACACAGTCCACTCTGGGATGTAAATTTTTAGAGAGACTAGAACGTACTTGATGTTCAGAAAATCTTTGCTTAGAGAAAGAAAAAATCTGGTTTCTGAATGAACAGTGGGTTGTTTTAGGGATGAGAAAAGTGAGCTGCCTGCAGAAATTCTGGTGGCCATGACTTACAGGGAGGTATCAGGAAATATTGTCAGCTGGGGAAGCTTGACTGAAGCTTGCATTTGTAGTCAAGACATGTTAGGAGCTCTGAAGTCATCACAGTGACTGAGAGTACCCAAGGACCCACAGTCAGTCAAAATGGGAGACTGGGACACAGTGGCATGGGAATTCCTGCCAGCACTAAACAATGTCCTTCAGACATCAGGAGGCAAATGCCAACATATTTCATTTCTTTCCTCAAGAAAAAATACATGTTGCCGGGTGGTGGTGGTGCACACCTTTAATCCCAGCACTCGGGAGGCAGAGGCAGGCGGATCTCTGTGAGTTTGAGGCCAGCCTGGTCTACAGAGCGAGATCCAGGAAAGGCACAAAGCTACACAGAGAAACCCTGTCTCGAACAACCAAAAATAAATAAATAAATAAATAAAAATACATGTTGTACGTATACAATATAGCACAACACACAGAGAGAGACATACACACACACACACATTTCTAATCTAGAGAGGAGTAATTGTAAGAAGTACATTCTCAGCTTTGCAGATGCACTCTGCTGTAGTCTTGGCTATGCAGGTAGACTCCATTATCTTGTTTCACCATCCATTGATTGCCATCACTCCTCTAGTTTCTATTACTCAGTCCACTAAGTGAGCTTGCTAAATTCTTTATTTCTCACTGTGTTATCTAAATTTGTCCCAATATCTTTACCACTTTGTATTTTAAAAGGACTGAGCCATCAAACTAAAAGGAGGCATTAAACAAAAACAAAAAAGAAAGAAAAACACATGCTAAAAAGCCATGTGTATGGCTCTTGGGAACCTATTCCTCATACTGAATTGCCTCACTCAGTCTTAATACAAGGGGAGGTCCTTTAGTGCAACTCGACACACCATGCTTTTTTTGATAGCTGTGGAACTGAAATAGATAGCCTGAACTGAAACAGAGGACGAGTGGATTGAAGTGTGGGGTGGAGGTGAGGTGGGGGAGGGGGGAAGGAGGAGGGGAGGGAGGGGAAACTGGTGTCAGGATGTAAAATTAATTAAATAAAAATAAATAAATAAGCAATCAACTTGTTTATAGATGGGCTCAATTTTTTTGGTAAAGCAGCCAATGCTGGGAGAAAATAAAGTAAATTTATGAAGAACACAAAAGAGATCCCCAAGCAGACCAGCAGGCCAGGGCTCCAAGTGTCCTGTTTCAGTTCCTGCTTCTTTCTATCAGCATTAGACATTGGCCCTGACTTCCCCAGAAATTGACAAAAACAAACAAACAAACAAAATATGTTGGCCAAGAGCTAGGATTAAACACAGAATTCCAATGTATAAGGAACAAAACTCATAACAAACTACATTCGGAATTTATATGCATAATATCATTTGCTTTGCTTGTAGAGATGTTTGGAGAGGTTGAGGAGCATATTGAAAATAAAAGAGTTTCCAATAACACTGAATTTACCAATAAGAAAAAAATTCATGTTAGCCAAGGGGAAGACTAAGTTGATTCATAATCCAGGAATGTTAACAAAGACGCAAGCTTTTTCTTCCTTTCTGAAGCCTGTCCACCCCATAGGCCTGGTTATTGTAAATTAGCAAGTGGACCGCTAGTCTTCCTTAATCATATACAGCAGGAAGCAAAGGAAACATGGCTTTCATTCTCTCACATGAGACAAACAGACACAGGCACCAATGAAAGTCACAAAATAAATTCTTAGTGTTGATTTTTGTTTATGCTAAGCAAGCTCCATGCTAGGATTTGATCAAAAGGAGATGTGGCAGGGAGGATATTTTTGAGACAGGCAAAGGAGGCAATTTGATACTAATTAGGAAACAGACTTGTTCTCTATATCCCACCAGAAAGTCTAAAGGAACTTGGCTAATAATAGCTCCAGATTCTTCTGTAATTCCCAACCCAGTATAGATTATCAATCTATTGCTGATCAATTCACTTAACTATGTTTGATATTACATATACAAAGCTATAGTGTATCTGAATTGTTTTAAGAACATCCTAGTTTTCTTCTAAAATAGAATGTTGCTCCATTTCATTACATTTTAGAATCATTTCTGATCTCAAGTATTTATAATCTGCTATCCCTGGGCTAATAAATGGAATGTTCATTAGCTAAATTTTTGTTATTAGTATATTAGTGTCTATGTCCTTTATCAGTAATTTCCATAGTTATTTCAGTCCCAAAACCATGTGTAAATACTAATATAAGCCAGGCCTGATGGAGCATGCCTGTGATCCCAGGATTCAAGGCCCAAGTAGAAAGTTCACAGATTGACCCACACAGCCCTATCCTGTCAAAAAGAAAGAAATGAAGGAGGAGGGGAGGGAGGGAGGGAAGGAGTTGAGAGGGAGGGAGGGTGAAGGGAAGAGGAGGAGGGAGGGAGGGAGGGAGGGGAGGAGGGAGGGAGAAGGAACCTAATTTATGAAAAACAAATAAAAGGTAGAATTGCTTTGATTCATAGTCTTCAGATAATGCTTAGATATTATTTGTGTGGGAGCTAAAAGAGCTTTTCAGTTTGCTAGTTTGAGGCAAGGAATTAAGAACCTTATCCATCAAGCGACCAGTAATTGAATCCAGTTGTCCCAAGGAAGAGGCATTCCACATAACCTTTCATAAGACAGCTGCTTCCTACTGAAACTTTCCCACACAGGGTTCAGCTCTCAGTGACAACCTTCAACCTTCCCACAGCTGGAAAATGCAAGTCTCTGTCCTGAACTGAAATCTGCAGAGCACCAGAGTGACCTCTGCCTCCACCTCATTTGAATGGCATTCTGATGGTGTTGGAAATGACTCAGCGTTTATTCTGCTTCTTAACGATCAACTGGCAGAGTAACCACGGGGCAATAAGGGATCAAAAGAGGTTCTGTAAAGAATCCTAGCTAACAAATGCACGAAAAATGAAATAATTGGAAAAATAAACATTTTGCACCCCATACATAAAAATCTGACTTAGACCAATGGTTCTCAACCTTCCTAATGCCACGACCTTTCAATACAGTTTCTCATGATGTGGTGAACCCCAACCATAAAATTATTTCAATTGCCACTTCATAACTAATTTTGCTACTGTTTTGAATCTTACTGTAAATAGCCGGTATGCGGAATATATGATATGCCACACACCCCAAAAGGCTCACAACCCACAGGTTGTGAACCACTGTAGACAATACTCATCAGTAGAAATATGCTAAAGAAAATTCTGAACCAAAACTTCACAGTGAAAACATCTGAACTAATAAGAAACTGCTACATGGTGGAAGAAGCAGGAAAACCTCACTCTACAGAACAGAGCCTTATCCAGACATACCTCACAAGGGTGAGTGGGCCATTTCCTTCAGCACCTCCTTATTACAGGGAGGAGGGAGGAAAGCTTAAGAGATACAATAAACATAAGCATGTGGGAGCTACCTTATTTAGCTCTCTACTTGAACAATTTAAGTTGACAAAAACGAAACATGGAAATATTAGGTGGTTACTCAATAATTAAAATGTGCTATTTTTGTTGTGACTATAGAAAAATACAATTATATTTTTGACATGTATGCTAACTAATAGGTTAAAGGATAACACAGCTTAATGTTTTGCATTTATTTAACATTCCTCCAGGCAAAGATAAGAAAGGGCAAAAATGAAGCGGCAAAGGTGAAAAGACAGAGGAAATAAAATATTCATGAATACTGACAACAGTTAAAGCCACACAGGAGGTGTAGAGTACACAGAAGTACTCACTCTACATTTACCTGTTTAATTTTCCACAAAATAATTTTTTAATATATATTTTCTAGTTCACAATACCATTCTTTCCAATGGGAAAGTCTTTAGTTTATAAACACATATGTAGGACATGTTTGCACAATGGTTCCATTATAAGACATTTTTACATTTATTCACAATAAAATGAGGAATAGGTGACAACTGGGAGCTTCCAATACATAAGAAGAAGGAGTGCTCATTGTTCCTGCTGTTCCTTCCTGGATTGGGGTCAAGACTCAATGATGCTAGCACTGTGTAAACACAGAGCAGATGACTGAAGGCTACATTTCCTCTACTGAAATGTCATTATTCTATTTCTGAAGAACAGATTATGTCTGAGGTCTTGTTGCACGATGAAACTCTGTGGCTTCATTAAAATTCTGGCCCAATCCATTTTTTAACTAAAAGTCTCACTAGTATTGAACCTTTATAACTCATTCATTGTGTGTCAGTTTTTAAGAATGAATCTTGCTATATACTTGAGCTAGCTTCTACAAATCTATGGTTAAATTGTGGTATGATGAAATTGTGCCTAGGAAGCAATTTGTGTCTGAACTTTTTGAACTTTGGGTAGAGTGTCATGGAACTAATTAGAATGAAGGATGAAGAGGACAGAGCATCAGTGGATTCACAAGACCAAGCAGGAGGAAAGTGTCACCACCCTGGGCATTTCACTCAGGGATTGTAAACCTGTAGACAGGGGTTTTCCATTGTCTAATTTTTTTACTATAATGAGATGACCCTGCCTCTTAACATGCTTCTCAAACTATGGATCTGTTGTAAGGTCCCATTTCATTCCCTGTCTTGATATCACTTCCACTCTGAGCACAAATTGTCGCTTGATACAAACTATTTTTCTTCAGTTCTGGGTCCCAATGAATGAAATTTTATAGAATTTACCTTAACTACATTGAGGCGACAATGTAGTTCTGTATTAGTTCTGTATTTGAGTTCTGTGTTAGTCAAGCTCCTGGCTGCAAGCAACAAAAGCCAATACCACCTATTACAAGCAGAATAGTGATTTACTAAACGATGTTAAATGGCTCATCAAACACTGGGCTTGCTGAAGAGCAAGTTTGCAGTTAGTCAGAAAGGACCATGTCTATTCCCCTGCTTCAGAAGACTGAGCATGCACTCTGCAGAAAATCTAGCAGCGATCTTTGTGTTCTCAGAATTCACTCTGGCTCTGACTGTCACCATAGTTGGAGGAGGTCTTTTCACATCCTCCAAATTTGTGTCTCTAATTTCCAATTATAATTTAGGGACTTTGATAAAGGCAAGAATGGGTAACAGTTGGGAAAGACATTTATCTGCATTTTCAGTTCTATGGTGAGATGTAAACAATATTTATATGGAAAGGCTATCATGTACTAGGAAGATAAATAAAAAAGCATAATTATCTAGTACAAAATATATAATAAATGTCATGTAATTCTCACAAAAGAAACACGAGTTTTTCATTTATTTCTGGGTAGAATTCCTTGATACATGTATTTGCTAGAGAAAAAGAAGATTTTGATGGTAATAGCTGTTATTGAGAAACAAATTTTCATCTACTGCATAAAATCTACAATTAATAAGTTCTAATTTAATTTTTTATTGTTCCAGAATTTCATACATGTATAATATGTATTTGTCAAGTCCACCCCAAACTCCTTTTCACCTGTAATTTCCCTGCCCTCAACTTCATGTGCTCTTTTTTAATCTTACTGAATCCTCTCAGCGCTGCCTGTGTGCATATGGTTGTGGGACCATCTACTAGAACACAGAAAAAGCTCTCAGTGGCTGTATTCCTAAGGAAAACTTATCCCTCCCCAGCAGCCAGCAGCTGCCAATAGCTTCTCAGATAGAAGGGGTACTTCATGAGCTCCTTTTCAGCCAATGCTGGGATTTTGTCCGGCTTTATCTTGTACCAGTCTTAGGCATGTAGTCACAGTGATTGCACAGGCCACTGTGTAATGATCCTCTCATGTGAAGAAGGTAATGTTTCACTGAAGATATCTAGTAAAACTGGCGCTGACCATATTTCTTATCCCTTTTTCATGATGATACCTGAGCTTCATGGGGTGGGGGTGTGTGTGATTTCATGTAAAGCTGAGAGTCAATAATCTCTTGTTCTCTATATGTTAACAAATTGTGCTTCTCTGTAATAATCCCTGCCTACTAAAAAAAGTAAGTCTCTGTGAGGAGGGGTGACAGATGCACTCCCACGTGATTATAATTATCAGGACTTAGAGGATAATTTTAGAGTATGGGTATTTAGCAGAAAAGTCTTAGATGTTGTGACCCGACTAATGGGTTTTTGTCCCAGTTAATGATAAGAGGCATGAGGTTAATATTACAGAATGGGTCATAAATACAATCAAAAAGAGGTTAGCTATTCCTAAAAAATTTACATCACTAGACCAGTGAGCATATCTTGCCAGGTCAGTCCTTATTGTAACAAATAGGTTTCAGAGTTGGGAAATGGTGTTACTTACTCTTCTCCCCTAGCAGCATACATGAAACTTTCCAATTCTATGAAAGAACCAAATACATAGACATGGTGTGTGTGTGTGTGTGTGTGTGTGTGTGTGTGTGTGTGTGTGTGTGCATACTTGTACGTATACTTGAGTTGTCATAGGAAAGGCTATAAGTATATGCTAACAATGAAAATTAATTACATAAATGACCTCTTTCCCCTATGAGTTCTACGTCCATCACTAAGTGTGATGAGTTCTATGTCCATCAATCACTAAAAATCATCATTTTAATGGAAGGACTTTGAAACCAAAGTCTGCACATAGCTGTGACTACTATTTGAATGTGGCTGTGGAATTTTTTTCTAATACTTTTACTTGGCTGTGGCATTTTAAAAACTCAAAATTCATTATAAAAATGATGAAGAAATGCTTTCCATTGTGGAGTTTAGCAATACTGCCAACTCTTCTTATTTGGGTATATAAATACAAAATGTATAATCTAATAAGCAGTTGGGAAAATGCCAGTTTTAGCCCTCATTACTGGCAGTCTATGCAAAACCATCTGATTTTAATCCCTCCACTTGATTTACTTCATGGCTTAAAAATTCATCCAGCCCATGAGAAGTAAAACAAAACAAGCAGAGTGTTAAATTCTGAGGCTTGCCAGAAATTCAGGCATGACCAATTCTAGTGCAGTATAAAAGTCAAGGTAAGAATTATCCTCACTCTACAACCACAAGTGTACTATTCTCTTGATTTAAAAAAAAAATCAGAAACTTATTTTCCTCTTTGAGGATTAAAAAAAAGGCTTGATTTCAGAAAAGAAAACACATTTCAAGTGGGAGAGGACAGAATCACCTTGTGCAGCCTTGCTGCAAGGCAGGGAGCAGCTTGGACCTGCCTCAATTGAATGTATCAGACTCTGCTGACTCCCCATGAGAGGCCTTTCCTTGGAAGAGGTGGGAATGGGGGCTGGGTTGGGGAAGAAGGCTGGGGGTGGGAGGAGGGAAGAGAGGGGGAATCTGAGATTGGTATGAAAAGTAAATAGAAATTTTCTTAATAATAATAAAAAAGAGATACAAAAAAAATATCAGCTAGATAAAGCTACTGTTGACATTTTCATAAAGGCCTTTGCATACTTTTTTTTCTGTTTTTTTTTTTTTTTTTTTTAACAAGAACAAATTCTACTGCTGTATTTAGTGGGATTTAAAAACAATAAATGTAACTTTCTTTTATCATTTTATGGAACTGTCATCTATAATATATAGTGAATGTGTAACACATATGTCAATTTATTTCAGATAAATTTTGTTCTAAAGCCAGATCAGACAGATGACAATGCTATGTTGTCATGACGATACTTCAGGGTTGTTAGATGCTTTTTATACAAAGTCCTCACAGTTAAAAAAAAAAAGAAGAAGAAGTTGCTAATAGCTTCATTTTCTTATTCCTGATTCTTTAATGCAGTTACCAATTTTTGTCACCAGTACAAATTGGAAAAAATTTAGGCCAAAATATTGGTATTTACTTCTCATTGACTTAGGAAGTACTGTATTTCCAGAAAGAATTCCCAGAAAGAATTTATTCAAGGAATACAAATATTTTGCACTTAAAGTAAACTTGAAAAATTATATTTAATAGAGACTGAGAATTTTTATAAGCAACATATATGTATTCAGTTATTAATAAGAACTATTTCCAAATACCCTGTCTTTTATAGTGAAGAAAATGTAGTAAAATTTATTAAATCTTGGTAAAAATAAAGAAGACTGAATTTAACCACTATTAAGAGTGGATCATTAGAAACACAATTAAATTTTAAAAAAATGTAGCTTGTCACAAATACAAAATTGAAAGGGTAAAAAATATTTCATGGTAGAAGGGTCTGAGGACTGACTGAAATATTTTCTAAACTATAGTTGCCTCATTAGGGTTATGGTTTATTCTTTCAGTCATTTATATTCTATAACCTAAGTACATTAAATATTTTCCAACCCTAACACCCTAATTTTGTATTTGGCAAAGTATGAAATCTTCAGAATTTCTGTTTCCCATTGTTTCGTAATTAGAAATAACAGATGGTGACTTGTTCCCAAGTAAAATAAGCATCAAATGGAGAACTTCAAATTCTCAAACATACTAGTTTCTTTTCAGAGGACCCACGTGTATCTCATACATACTGATCTCAATCACCACTCACTACGAAGGCTTCTTCTGCACCCCAACTTAAATAATAGAAATCTCATTGTAATTAGAACCCAGTGAAAACGAATGATATCTACTAAAGCGACTGACTCTGTTGTTCACTGTTTAAGTCAGGGCTATATTGGCTTCCTGTAATTGATGGTATTCCCAAGTGGGGCCTATACACCTCTTCTTTCAGGGTGAAAGTTGGAGATTTGGCCAAAAAAAATATCCATTATTATCAGGCAATTCATTTTATTCCCTACATACATACAGGGCTGGTGGCTGGGCATGATTCACCACCACTTATCAGCCTTTAGACAATGCAGGGAAAATAGCAAAATACAAAGAATTATAATATTCCTTTTTTTATAAAAAAAGAATTATTTATTTATTATGTATACAGTGTTCTGCTTGCATGTATGTCTGCAGGCCAGAAGAAGATGCCAAATCTCATTACAGATGTTTGTGAGCCACCATGTGGTTGCTGGGAATTGAACTCAGGACCTCTGGAAGAGCAGTCAATGCTCTTAACCTCTGAGCCATCTCTCCTGCCCCAATATTCCTTTTTTGTAGCTGAAGTTTTCTCCGGTCCTACCCAATTCCATGGTCCCTGCAGCCACTTATAAAATAATCGCTCAGAAGCTTATATTAATTAAAACTGCTCAACCATTAGCTCAGGCCTACCACTGATTAGCTCTTACACTTAAACTCAGCCCATTTCTGTTAATCTATATGTTGCCACTTGTTCCATGGCTTTACTTGTGTGCCATTACATGATGCTCCCTGGACGGCTGGTTGGCGTCTGCTCTCAGCCTTCCAGCCTTCCCACAATTCTCCTTGTTTGCTTATCCCACCTATACTTCCTGCCTGGCTACTGGCCAATCAGCATTTTATTTATCAACCAATCAGAGCAACACATTCACAGCATACAGAGCAATTCCCACAGCACCTTTTCATTTATTTATTTATTCTTTCCAATATTCAACAAATATTTGAATTTCACCTGGCCATGACAAACAGTGATTAATGTACATATATTTATAACTTGTGCACCTAGTCATAATTCATCCTAGATATGGGGAATGCCTTTGATGTGTTATAAACAACATAGCAAATACTGGGGATCAGAGCTAAGAGCAACCTATTAAGCAGAAGTCTGGTAGTAGTAGTAGCACATGCCCTTAATCTGATCACATGGCAGGCAGAATCTCTGTGTGTTCAAGGACACAGCCAGCATGATGACACACACACCTTTAATCTCAGAACCAACCATAGAGACCTGGAGGTCTGTATAGACAAGCAGTGACTAGGAAGTCATGTGTCTGGGTTTACAGACAATGAAAAGGCAGAACAGAAAGGCAATAAAAAAGACAGGACACAGGAAGAGGGTCTCTCTCTCTCTCAGAGGAAGAACAGCAGTGAGTAGTAAGATGTAAGATAAGGTGATCTTAGCTCTTGGCTACTGCTTGATCTCTGGGCTTTTAACTTTTTATTTGGCTCTGTGTTTCTTATTTAATAGACCGTTTAGAATTACATCTACAGAGGCCTTTAACAGGGAATATACTTTCATCAAATCTCTGGTGGCTACTCTGAAGATATTGTGAGAACTACTTTGAAGGGAACAAACCAAGGCAAGAAGACAAACAAAACAAAACACAAACAAAAAAAAATCCTACTAAAATTACTCAAGAAAAAAAAAAATCAAAGTTTCCTGAACTAATGGGGTAGTGGCTACAATAGGAGACCATAAAAAAAAAAAAAAAAAAAAAAAAAAAAAAGGCAGAGATTTGAGGAGTAGGGAAAAATAGGTGTGATGGCATATGCTGATTGGCTGAGAGTTAGAAGAAAGGGGAAATTATCATTCTCTTCAGATTCTCTTCAGATGAGTCAGGTGCTCTCACTCCTCCTCTCTTACACCACGCAAGGGCTTTCCCCCTTAATCATCATCACTTCACAAGGCCTAAGGGAGTCTACAGCCCAGCCCGGTCCACCCCTCCTTCCACTCTCCAAGCTACAGCTCACTCTCCCACACACAGCCACGTTGGTGTCACTCAGAGAATCCCACCACAATCTTGCCTTGCAGGCCTTACTCTTTCTGTTGCTTTGCCCAGGGAAGGGTGAAGTCCACACTGTCACCTTTTGTCATGAGCCTTCCCTGACTGGGTCAGTACTGTTTCAACATCCTCGAGAGCACGTCCAAGTTTTCTCCATAATCCTTACCATTTTTTAAATGTAATATGCTTACTTGTGTATGTTCCCCATCTTGGAAGAAGTCCTAGCAAGCCAGGGATTTTTACTTTACTTTGTTCATCATAGTACCCGCAGCTCCTAGAACGGTATGAGTAATATGTACTGAGTGAATTCACAGAAGAACCCCATGTCTATAGCTTGACCAGTTGGTCAGGTGTGGGTTTAAATCACTGAGAGAGGAAATATAAAGGACAGCAGACATCCAGAAGCCAGCAGCAGCACTGCAATGTTCTGTGAGGTGCCAACAAGTGATGTCCACTATGAACAACGTCTGTTTTGGATTCTGTGTGAGGTCTGATAGATCTGATATATGAGCCAAAAAATTCTCAAATAACCACAAGCTATAATGAAAGGTACATCACTAAACTTTTTAATCCAGCAAGAATTAACATTCACTTTCAAAACTATAAAACAGATTTCGTATAACGAGATTGTGGAAAATAAAATAGATTACATAGCAGTGAAAATATAATAAGGTGCTATTAGATTTGGAGTTAATTGACTAATTTTTATCTCTTGGACAATTTAAAAATCCCTGTCAATCCTGAATAGTAATTTTTTTGCCATGAATAATTTTTTTTTATAAATCTTAACTTCACAAGCTTTAGCATGCATCTTTGTCACCTGAAAAGAAGTTTTACTAATATATATAGAGACATTTATAAGAAGGGAGGCACTAACATTTCTAACATTGCATTTCTTAATGCTGCTAATCCAGGAACCACACTTTAAGAATGGCTGTTGGCAAAATTTTCATTTACCAGTGTGTGACAAATTTGGCCATCTCAAATGGTCTTTTCTAACTCCCAACTATATCGAATATTTACATATAGAAGCAAAACTACTAGCAAAATGAATTCAGATTATCTCTTAAATTCCTTTATTTATGTGCTTTAATTCTGGTATTTTCCTCATAGTGGGTAATCTATCCTCCTTTTTGTTTCAAATATTGTAATATTGGTTTTTCTGTGATTATTTCTGTTAATAAGACAAGATTGATGCTGTTTGTTGCCAGTTAAAGCTTCACAACAAGTGGATTATTTCTTCTCATGCAATTCTCTGTTTTTTCCTAAAGGTAATAATAACCCAATTTCTAATTTATTTTTTTTTCTATGACCAATCGCTATTATAATAGAATCTCCAACAGCGTATTGATATTTTGGAAGTGATCAAATACATGAGATGATCAAACATGTTTCTTTCTTCTGCCTGGAGATATCATCCCACCTTTCTATCTAGCTTGCTATCTAGCTGTCACAGAACTTCCTACCTGTTCCTATGTTGGCTCTCCTGTTCCCTAACACCATGGTGCTCTGCTTTGTGACTCACATATTTTCTCCATTGAAACACAGTGCTGTTGCCTTTTCAGGGGGAAAACTTCAAGAACTACTCATTGAAGCCTGTAGAGGCTCGTCCCTGGAGAGTAAGACAGAGCCACATGTGGAAAGACCCATGTAGGTTCGGTTCTGTGCCCAAATCTCTCCTCAGAGGAGCCTGTTCTAACAAAACCTGCAGAATTCAAGGCTTTATTGGTTAAGCTAATGGCTAATTTAGACTACAGAATTTAAACATGTTAGGTATAATTCATATAGTTGCAGAAAAATTATTGAGCCAAACCTTTGTATAACCCCAATCTCTGTTTTTATAAATTAAAATATTTTCATAGAAAATAGAAGAGGATAATTACTATGAATTGTTCACATAAAAAAGGTTAGAATTTAGTGTGGTGGTCTGACTTAATCTACTGTAATATAAAAGAATGAGAAAATTGCATAATTCACTCTGTGCTTTATTAAGTATTGAAATTTCCCTGGTGGTGGGTGAAAGTCTAAGAGCAGTGTCTCCTCTTCCCCACTAACACCAACACTGACAACCTGGAAATCATGTACCAGCAGCACAAGAGCTCGAGATGCACTCATTAAGAGTGTCCATCTAATGAAAGAATCTACCTTCTGCAGCTTGCTTCCTCTCTCTATCAGCTCTAACGTTCTTGCAAAACCTGAAGCATGCAGTGTTTAAAAATAAGACAAACAGCTCTGTCTAGTGGCAAGGTTTATCACTGCAACATAAGTCATGTACAGTTTTGTTTTGTTTTTTTTAACTTGGCAAGCAAGGCTGACAGGAAATGGCTGTTGTAACCCCTGCTAACTGGACACAATGGATAAGCACTTTAAACTATCAGTAATGGTTTTTTTCTCCACTGGGGACAGTTCTCAGGGCAATTAAGAGAGACAGGTGTAAAACCCACATTAATGGTGTCACTTTAAAGGAAATGCAAAAGCATTTACATTTTTTAATTAAAAAACTGTGAAATTTTGATTTTTTTAAAATAAGTTTGTCTGTCAAACATAGTTATAAATCTTAGCCTGCGCCCAGCTTCAGCCTGCCTTCCTTTCTTACCTCTCACGTCTTCTGCAGTAAGAAAACTCCAGAATTCAGCTGTAAGTCAAAACTATAGTATTCTTCACAGAGCAGATAGAGCCGCAGCTTGGGTCCCTGGCTTTACAGGCAGTTTCCACAAAGCTCTCCAGAATGTGCTAGAGTTCTGTGTGTCCACAACTCAGAACGGGAGCTATTTCCTCCAATTCCACCAGGAAGCACTCCAAAGATTAGCAATCCTTTTGCTCACAAAGAATGGCGCATCAGGACAAACTGTCTTTTGCAGAATATTACGAAATATTGTATCATGCATTAAAACTGAGAAAATGGACATAGGATTGGCCAACAGTCTACGAGAGGGCTGAAACCAGGGCCTGTTAGATTTCTGGCTAAATCAGATGGGAAGGATGCTTGCAAATTGAATCAAAATTTATTGGCAAGGGAAATAAGGATGAGAATTGCTTTTCCTTTTCAGTGCTGGGATTGAACCCAGGGCCTTACGTGTACTAGGCTAGATGTCCTACCATACTCTTTAACACATAATAGTAACAAGATATTAAGTGTCTGGCTGTATCCAAAAAAAAAAAATGATCAAAATTTTACAGCATTGCATGTTTGCCAAAGATAATAGTCAAAAGGGTACTTAATCTATCAAATTATTCCCATGTCCATCCTCCCTAATTCATGAACTCTTTATTAACTATTATTGTTGCATGTATATTTGTGTGTGTATTGTGTATATATGTAACAAAATAAAATTAAATAATTAAAAGTAATATATATACATGTGTATATAAATATAACAATGTGTGTAACAATTATATATATATATATATATACATACACACTCACATATACGTATATATAACCTACTGAGTTTAATGTTGCTCATATGTGTATGTGTTCATGGCTGACCATTAGAGATTGAACAACTCACATGAGAGCTTTTTTCTGGAGGAAACTCTCACTCTCTCAGCAACCATTAACTATAGCTTTTCATATAGGTATGAGGCCTTACAGAATCCCCCTTGCCTGTGTTCAAATGTTTGTATTCAGACATAACTTGCTGTTGAGAGTTCATTGGTGCATTTTTCCAGTCATGTCTAGGGAAGACTAGCGAGCAGCAGGCACCTTGGACCTCTAGCTCTTACACTGTTTCTGCCTCCTCTTCTTTGATTTAACCTGTCAGCTTTGCTTGCTAAGGTTTAAATAGATTTTTAAAGCACATCTTAGAAGAAATTACTTTTTACGTATATCAGAAGGATGAATTTGTGAAGAAAATTTATGGTATGAGATCCAAGAAGTAATTTTTGAGACCCAAAGATGGCAAGGACAGAAACAATGTCAATGTCACAGTTACACTGAGGTAGAGAGGAGGAGACATGTTCTTTGAAATTTTCCTCCATCTTAGTTTGTAAGTTATAAAAATGGTCACAGTGCCATAGAAGCAACAATCCTACAGCTCTAGGAATTCTGAATGTGATTTAGTGGCATAACCAAACAGAAACTGCCACAAAGCTAACATAACCCTGATTTAATGGTATGCATAATCAGAGCAGCATTACATAGTAATTTGGAATAAATGACAAGTGATTACTTAGATGGCTGAAATTAGCATTACTTTTACAAACTGCATTCTAGGGTCAGTGAAAGAGAAGAATAACAAGACAGGCTAAAAAGATGCTTTAACATTTATCTGGAAGGAAAAATACTAGCAGCTGGTCTCCTTAGTTCTCTTGGGATATTTTAGTATTAAGGAGTGAAATAAAAAAAAAAAAAAAAAACATAATACCAGGTTGGGTGGTTCGTGTCTATAACCCTGAGACATGAAAGGGATGTGGCAGGTAGACCACAAGTTTGAATCCAGTTTGAGCTACATAAGCGAAAAGAAAAGGGTGTAGCACAGAGTAAAGAAGGACGGATGAGGCATGGGAAGATGTTTGTATCACAGCTTCCACAGGCTTCTCGCTCTACCTTCCTGTCTGAAATTCAGAGACAAGAGCAGAAAGTCAACCAGCTACTGGAAAATTCTCAGTCAGAGGTATTTTGCAATGTCTATTGCCATGTTTTTCTTGTCACAACTGGGGAAGCAGAACATGAGATAGTGGTATCAACTGGGCAGAGGCCAGGGGGCTGCTAAACCTTCCACAGTGCATGAAATAGCTTCACTGCAAAGAATCAGCCCCTCGAATGTGTGCACCGTGCTGAGGCTGTGAAGCCTTGAACTGTTAGTACCTTGTCTCATCATGGCCCTCAGCAGCAAAGCCTCAAGTGACTGATCTGTGCAGGGGGGTTTTATTCTCTGCCAGACTGTTGGTATCCTGTGCTTTAACAACCTAAATTTAAGCATGGACTACATGAAAGCTAGTTCAAAGTCTTTCCTCAATTCTTACTGTGTTCAAAAACAAAAAGCTGGCTTTTAAATAAGTATGCTAAATAGAGGTATAACTCTTTAGCCTGTGTTTCATATCTCTCTGTAGAGTACAGAAGTACCTGTAAACTAATCCTTTATGTTCTAAAGGTAATGGTAGATAGTATTTGAACTCTAAGTTTTATGAAAAAAAAAAAACTAAAACCAAAATATAAAGTTTAGAATAAATTGACTTGAGAAGACATCCCAGAATCGCATCATATAATTAGATAATGTCCTTCCTTTTCAGCCAAGAAGTGAGCTCTGACACTGTGAGAGATGGGTTGCTAAGGAGTACATGTCTCTTCAGTCTGTCTGTCCAAACTTGTCTTTTTCAGCAAGACATACATGACCTGCCACTATGGAAAATCTCCTGGCATTCCAAGTTCAGAACTACCAGGTTCAATCAGTCCCAAGTAGATTGAAAGATGTTTTAAAAACAAAGAGGGGAAAGATATGAAAATTAACAGGGATGCAACTTTATGCAAATGGTAAAGTGCCTGTCTTAGTTAGGGTTTCTATTGCTGTGACAAAACACCATGACCAAAAAGCATGTTGGCAAAGAAAGGGTTTATTCAGCTTAAATTTCCACATTGCTGTTCATCACCAAAGGAAGTCAGCACAGGAACTCAAACAGGGCAGGATACTTGAAGCAGGAGCTGATGCAGAGGCCATGGAGGGGTGCTGATTACTGGCTTGCTTCACATGGCTTGCTCATCCTGATTTCTTACAGAATGCAGGACTACTAGCCCAGGGATGGCACCACCTCCATGTGCTGGACCCTCCCTATTTATCACTAATTGCCTTACAGCTGGATCTCATGGAGGCATGTCCTCAATTGAGGCTCCTTCCTCTCTAATGACTCTAGCTTGTGTCAAGTTGACACAATACCTTATATATTAAATTTGCTGCCATGCAGAGACCACATTTTTCAAGGGCATGAAACTTTCCTAATTGAAAGCCTGGCTGACTTGTCGATATTTGACTCCTTCTCATCTGTGGATACAGTAAACAGCAAACCTTATGAGCAGTACATAGAAGCTAAGAAAGAAAGTCAGCAGACTCGAAATACCACACCAAGAGTCAGGCATACTGGGAAGTGATGCATGCAGTGCCTGTGCTCCCATGGACGAGTTCTTCTCTCAAGCGTGTCTAGATGGTCCACTTGCATCTCAGAAATGTTTACAGGACCCCAGGTATACAAGTGTATAAAATAGGTAGACCAATTAAACATTTACTGATAATACATCATAAAGAGTTTTATTTTATCATGCTATAAGATGATGTGATCATAGTCTAGTAAATATAATTGCATTTAGTTTTATTGAATATGAATTTCACATAAAAAGTGAAGTATTTTCTGCTGTTACAAAAAAAAAGAAAAAGAAAAAGAAAAAGGCACTTGCTGCTCTTGCAGATATAGTCTTTTTCTGTCCTATCCAAAGTAATGACATGGGGACTTCTTACTAAGCTTGGCCTATAGCTTAGGCTTGTCCCTAACTAGCTCTTATAACTTAAATTAACTTGTTTATATTAATCTACATTCTAACACGTGGTGTTACCTCTCTTCCATCTTGTACCTCCTGGTGACTCAGCTCTTCTTCTTCCCAGAGTCCTCTCTGTCTCTGGAAGTCACACCCATACCTCCTGCTTAACTATTTGCCATTCAGCCTTTTACTATACCAGTCACAATGATACACCTTCACACACTGTACAAATAGCCCACAACAGAGGACCCAGGTTTGGTTCCCAGTAACCACATGGTTGTAGCTAGAGTTTTCCTGCCTTGCCCACAGTCAGGACAAATCTCTCTCACCCGCCAGTCCCACAGCCACTCAGACCCAACCAAGTAAACACAGAGACTTATTTTGGTTACAAACTGTATGGCTGTGGCAGGCTTCTTGCTAACTTTTCTTATATCTTAAATTGATCAATTTCCACAAATCTATACCTTGCCACGTGGCTTGTGGCTTACCGGTACTTTACATCTTCCTTGTCCTGGTGGCTGCTGCAGGCAGTCTCCTTCTGCCTTCCTGTTCTTTTATTTCTCCTCTCTGTTAGTCCTGCCTATACTTCCTGCCTAGCCACAGCCAATCAGGTTTTATTTATTGACCAATCAGAGCAACTTGACATACAGACCATCCCCCAGCACAGCCAAGTGCAGACCATCTCAGACACCTGCACTTAGGCCCGTGGTCCTAATCATCCTCTATGCGGACCTGCTGGGTAAAGCCACGAGGAACCCGAGAACAGGCTCCCACAGGACATACAGAACATCCCACAGCACATGGTGGTTCACAACCATCCGTAGATCCAGTTCCAGGTAATACATGAACCTCTTCTGAGCTTCATTGGAACCAGGAATGCACATAGTACATAGAGTCGAGCAGGTAAAGAATCATAGAAATAAAACAATTAAATCAAAAAATTAAATTTATGCCCATTGGTGTACAGAAGATGGCGGAAGATCCCAGAGTTAACATTTGTGCTTGAGATTGGCACCAGAGCTTGAGGAAGAACAGGGATGGCTTCTAAGCACTGTGCCTATCAGCCTTCATATTAACCTCCACTTGTTTTGCTCCCTCAAGATAAACAGTAAAATTTTTAGCTTTGGAGACAAAGAAATCCTTGAACTATGAACTACTGAATATTAGGGTGAATTTTGAGCAGCCAAATATTTTACAGCGTTATGTGATGCCCATATGTATGCAGTTTTTTCTGTGGTATACACCTCAGTATTTACATGGGATATATGAAATCTCAAAAAAAAAATTATGTATGAAAGTGTTGCACAGAGTTAAGTGTGGGTCCAGGGCATCGTATTCTATCCTTTCTATTCAGTATTACTCTAAGCATCAAATTGCTCTAAAAAATAAACAATTATAAAAAAAGAAATTTATTTTAAAGCAATTTTTAGTATGCACTTAGTTTTGCCACTTAATAATGATAAAAGCAAATTTGTTTTCTAGTGAGATGAATGTATTCATTTATTTTAGGCTGGGAAGTTGAGACTGCATGACATGGAACACTTTCATCATTTTTCAGACATGATCGATATCTTGATTTTTACAATCATAGGGCTGAGAACCCCACTTTGCACAAATATAAATGGTAGAGGTATATTTAGGATCATTTCATAAATTGCTAGAAACTCTGAAGTTACTAAGCTGAAATTCATTTAATGTTTTTTTTTGTTGTGTTTTGTTTGTTTGTTGTTGTTTGCTTGTTTTTCAATGAAACTGAGCTCATCAACTTCTTTCTTTGTTTCGAGAGAAGATATGATGTCATTATGTAGTTCTGGATGTCCTGGAATTCACTAGGTAGACCAGGCTGGCCTTGAACTCATAGAGATCCTCCTGCCTCTGCTTTCCCAGTGCTGAGATTAAAGGTGTGTACCACCACAAGGGTGACAAACAGCAATTTTTGAAATTGAAAATTTTTACACAATGTTGGAGAGAAAACATTAAAAGTTGCTTTCTACAAAGAAGTCACCGTGCTTCTACAAAGACAGAAAGGTTTGTGTGTGCAGTAAAAGCACTACAGTTCATAGCATGCAGCTGTCAAATCTAAACCGGATGTTTCTGGTAGGGATGTTGGTGCTGCATGACTTGATGGCCTGTGTGCACAGTGCAAAGTGTGCATATCATGTTTTCAACCTAGACTGCAGTTGAAGTCCCATAATGCAACACAGGCAAGTACTTCCTCACACACCTTGGATTCATCCAGTTTGGGTTGTGATTACTTTCCTGGCACTGTGCTTTCAGAGGTGTCTCATTGTTGTAAAATTTTTGAAACCCTGTGTGGGTTTAGAAACTTGTGCTATAAGAGAAGTCATGTTTTGCCTCTCTAATAAAAGCTCCTTCTTTCATTTTACAGTGTTCAGAATAATAAATCCCTTCATAGTTGAGTTAGAGGGTGCCTTCCCATGACCACTATGTCGAGAGGTGCCCACTTTTCCTTGCTCAGATTGTGGTCACTGTAAAGTATGAAAAGGGCTGAAAGGTCCTCCCATAGTCCATGGTCCAAGCTCCAGATGCTTAGTACCAGAATGCCATGTTCAAAACAACCCTAAACACATGTCTGAGAACAGCACAGGGCCTTTCTCCAGGTCCCTTTCATCAGAGCAGCAGGCTTGAGACTTGTGCCGAGTAGTTCACGTGCACCACGTAGCACTGGAGCTTGGCTATGTAAGGTAAGTACAGTCCCCAGGAGAGTCCCCAGGAGAGTATCCACATAAAGACAAGGCAGGCTCTCACAGTACAGGACAGAGCCAAGGATGGAGAGAGAGGCTGAAGGTCAAGTAAGGGGGTGAAACCATAAGACTAGCCTTCCAAACATGGCCACATTCTGACTCCAAAATGTTCAAAAATTGCAAATGTGAGCTAGGACTGCTATATTCTTAAGAATGTATCCGGTGCAGACAGTGAGCAGAAAATTCTTTTAGCAGCTAGTACGAAGATTACCACCTGAAAATCTTTTCCACAATTACCTGTGGTATCTACTTGTAGCTCTTTCTATCTCCACAGATTAAATTGCTGGAACTGTGTGCACCCTGCTTGGACCTGTACCTGTCCTACCTCCAGTTCTGACCTTTGGGCTAGCTGGATCTGTGGGTGTCATTTCCATCTTTGTAAAATCATAGTATTTTTTAAATATAGTCTTTGAGAAGTTCTTATGCATATACAATGAAATATGATCATACCCATGCCCATTTCTCCCCTACTACTCCCCCAATATTTCCCACTCTCAACTGTGTGGGCTCTTCCTTGTTTTATTTTTGCCTTAATTTTCATAACACTTTAAATGAAAATATAATTACATTACTTCCCCTCTTCCCTTTCTTCCTTCAATCCTTCTCAGGTCCCCGCCTTCCAACCCTCTCATGCCCACCCCCTCTCAAACTGACACCTCTTTTTCTTTAAATATTATTGTTTTACACACATACATACATATGCCTATGTGTGCACAAATATATAAATACAATCTTCTAAGGCCACTTCCATTGTTCGTGTGTGTGTATGGGTAACCAGTAAAGAAGCTCAACCCTGGGCAAAGCTAACTCTTCTTTTTACTACAGTTACCTGTAGTTCTGTCTAGGGGTGAGACTTCATAAAACTTGCTGCCTTTTGCATTAGCATGTGTCTTGATAGCACCATTGTTCTGGTTTTGTTTATGCAGTCATTTCTAGGAAATACTGTTTCATAGTAGTCTTCCTGAGATTTTAACTTTTTCCTTCCCTTCCTCTTCTCTTGCCCTCCCTTCCCGTCCCTTCTTCTTGCCTTCCCTTCCCTTCCCTTCCTCTTCCCTTCCTCTTCCCTTCTCTTCCTTTCCCTTCCCTTCCCCTCCCTTTCCCTTCCCATTCCCTTTCTCTTCCCTTCCTTTCCTCTTCCCTTCCCTTCCCTTCCCTTCCCTTTCCTTCCCTCCTCTTCCCTTCTCTCCCCTCCCCCCATTTTCCTTTCTTCCTTTTCTTTTATTTGAAGTGTTGTAGACCAAACCTAGGGTCTCATGTGTCCTGGACTAGCATTCCTCCACAGTGTACAGCTTCTCAGTCTATTCTGGCTTGCTCATTTTTCTCTTAAGTATCTGATTCTTTTCAGTTGATGAATATTTTACAGATACTTTTTTGTAGATCTCTACATAGACTCCAAATATTTTCCCTAGCTCCTATGCATTCTTAAGTTTACATTATCCCTTAAAAAATAAGACCTTTTCTTGTGTTTTTCTTCTGCTTTACTGTCATGTTAGACCCTTTCCTATGTGTTCTTTTCCTCATAAGTTTTTTTTCTAAACAAAACACATTCTTTTTTTTTAAATTTTTTTTATTTATTATGTATACAGTGTTCTGTCTGCATGTATGCCTGCAGGCCAGAAGAGGGAACCAGATCCCATTACAGATGGTTGTGAGCCACCATGTGGTTGCTGGGAATTGAACTCAGGACCTCTGGAAGTGTTACCGGTGCTCCTAACCTCTGAGCCATCTCTCCAGCCCCTCCTCATAAGTTTTTATAGTGCTGAAGAACAAGTGCAGATCTTTGTGTATACCAGGCAACTGTTTTATTGAATTCAAATATCAGGATTAGAATTTGTTTCTTGAATATAAAACATCATTATCCTTGTCCTATTGGCCTAGGACTTCTAGCCCAGTGTCAGAGTGGTACTAATAATTGTCATCATTTCCTTGCTCTTGATTTAGTTGAATATTCTCAATGCATCACCACAAAATAATATATCTACTATGGGACTGATTAGCTTCGAGTACAAGACAAGATTTTTAGCACAATAAACTGACCATGAAATCTAGCATGTGTTATTTAATAAACCACATAAAAACCTCTATTTGTGGGTCTTTTACCTTACAAATAAGGAGTTGGGGGTACATAATGTGGAAGGTATTTCCAGTGCTATAACACTTGAAGTGTCAAGATAAAGTTTCAATACATCTGTCTTTTTATTAACCTAAGTATACAAAATCTTATCTGTAAAATAAAATACATAGCATAAGGGAACTCCTAATGACTCTTGTCCATTGCCACATTCAGTTACCAACTTAACATGCAGGCTTGACCTCCTTTAACCATTAGAAATTCTATATGCTGACTTTTTTTGCCCAGTGAATCACATCATTCATCTCCATGATGCTGATCTCTTATTAATCACAATTGGTTTTCCAGCTCCCGATAACCAGCATTCATTGTTTCAGTGAAGCATAGAAGGTTTCACTTCGGTGGTACAGGTGCCCCTTAATCCCAACTAATTCTCCATTACCAACCACAGATTGTTGACCAAAATATCACATGAATGGCCTCTATCCAAGTTATTAGTAAAGTCCTTTTTCCCCTCTAAAAATCTCATAAGCTGGGCCGCCACTGACCACATTTCTCTCAGCATTACTGTCTTCCCAACTCCCACTAGAACAGCTTGTTAGCCTCTGCTTACAGCATCAAAAGGTTTTTCTAACCCAAAGTTCTAAAATCTTCTACATTACTCCCATAAAACAAAGATCTAAGAGCCACATAATCAGGCTTACCACAGCCAAGTCCCACTCTCAGTATCCGTTTCCATATTAGTTCATTTTCTGTTGCTGTGATAAAAAAAAAAATACTCTGACCAAAAGCAACTTGGGGAGGAAAGGATTTATTTGGATTATATTTGTGGGTGAGGGAAGTCAGGGCAGGAACCCAAGGAGGGACTAAAGCAGAAACCATACAGAAATACCGCTTACTGGCTCACTCAGCTAGCTGTTTTATCCATCCCAGATCCTCCTAACTTAGGACTGTCGCCACTCTGATCTAAGTGACTCCTGAGTTGGGGTTCCCACTTGCCAGATGACTCAGTGTCAAGGTAACAATAAAACACTAACCAAGACTGGAAAGGAAAACAGACATAATTAAAAGAAATTCAAATGACCAGTGTGTGTGAAGATACACTCAACCTCACCAGCTACCAAGGAAATGAAATAAAACAGCATGTAGTGGGTAGCCATTCCAGCTTGGATCTGGAAGTTCCAACCCCCATTGAGACTCTGGCAACTGTCACGCCTATGAGGCGGGGCGAGGGGAGGCACCTGGAGACCCAAGAACTGGATAGGCCAGCGCTCTCTCTGTGCCCGGATGCTGAACGGTGGAGGTTGACTGAGCAGAGCTCCAGAGAACACCGCTGAATTGTGATACAACTTCCCCAGACCCTGCGACTTACCTATTACTTAATTTGTGAGTTACGCCATTAAATAAATATCCTTTTAACTACGTGGAGTGGCCAAAATAATTTCACCAATATATCATTCTTAACATACCACATAAAATGTTTCTGTTACTTCTACACTGAAGCAATTAAATCTACCATGGACCTCTAGCTCCACCTGCAACTCAGCTCTGGTGACAATGTCAGATCCATAGGCTGGAAGCAGACTGCAATGCTGAGCTCAGGTGGGTGATGACTCTGTGACATTTATTGAATGTATATTGAGTAGGCCAATGAAAAACATATTAAGCCATTGTGATCAGTTACCAACAGGCATTGCCTTTTTATTTTTTACGAAACTAAGATTTCATTTGTAGTTAACTCTCCAAATAGTACATAGTACATCCATCTACTTTTGAGAGCAATATTCTGGAAACTACCACATCAAATAGTTTTGAGATGTCATGTTTGTACTGGTATCAATCTCATATGGGGGGGGGATATTGTGATGATGTCTTCACGGATTTTTTGGCATGTCTTTGTTTCTTTTGGAGTGATGTTGCTGAGATAGGGTCTTGCCTTGTCCAAGTTGGTCTGGAATTTGTTCTCCTTCTGTTTCCAGATTCCAAGTGCTGGGATTATAGGAATGTACTACCATGACTGACTGTGTTTATTTGTTTTGAATATATTAGTTTTTATCAAGAAGTTGCTACTCCACTACAAAACTAAAATTTTAGTCTAATCTTTTCCTGAAGCTTTTGAATTATCTGAGTTTTCTTTTTTTAAATTAAATTTTTTATTCATTTTACATACCAACCACAGATCCACCTCTCTTCCCTTCTCCCCCCTCCAGCCTTCCTCCCTCCCAAACCATCCCAATTCCTTTCTCCAACAAGGTAAGGCCTCCCGTGGGAGTCAGCAGAGTCTGGTACATTCACTTGAGGCAGGTCCAAGCCCTTCCCCTGCATCAAGGCATTTTTTTTTTCTGAATTCTTCATTCTATTACCTATTTATATATGATCATGAAACATTTGGCTTGTCCAATAATGGAAAGTATGGGCTCCCCTATTCAATAGCATGTTTTATTCATCTCCTTTCTCTTTTTCACTCGGGTTTTTAAAATCTTAGCAAATACAACCATAGCACCCAGGACACAGTTGATGTTCTCCTTTGTAACCACTTCCTTATAGTTGTTAAGCTTCTAAATTACCAAAAATTATGGTATTGACATATTCTGGTTCTGTGTACCATACATCACCATCTTTCTGACCTTCAATAACGATTTTTCTTGTCATCTATTACCTGACAGTGCAACCAGTGACACTCAGGTTAGGTTCTGTGATGGCAGCGTCCCTCTGCCCATACATCATTTTAAATAGCTAGGTAAGCAATAACTTATAGCACCTTGAATTAACTTTCTGACAAAGAAAGGACTCATGACATCCAGTGACAGCTCTGGAACTGTGAGATCTGGCTTCTCATGCCCCACCCCCTTACTCTGGGCTTTGTTAATGAAGTAACAGGTGGAAATGCAGCAGAGGGCCACACCTTGACTAATCTCTAACTTGGTACTTGGTACAAAGGTATTTCAGCTCATAGTCCAGAGGTCAGTTATGATTCTGTGGCCCCATTTAGCTTCTTGGGATACAAAATTCAAGGAAGCCAGTGTGTGGTTACTCACAGATTCTATTAAACCCCCATTGTGGCAAACATTTCTGCACTGCTCTCTTAACTTGCTCAAAACAGGTAATCCTAAGCAATTTCACCTGCCAACATACACGTCTATATTTGTTTTCATGGTTTGCCATATCAAAATTCACTGACTTGTTGACTTAAACAGAATCATCTTTACCAAACAATTCTTCAGGTTAAAGGGTCAAGATGGAGTTCTCAGGTTTGATTTCTCTTAAAGCTACCTTACTTGGCTTTCAACTTGATTGCCCTCAAACCACAGCTGTACATCATCTTGGGCATTTGTATGATTGTGTGTGATTGTGGAAAAGCGTCTGTGTGTCTGTGTGTATATGTGTCTGTTTCTGTCTGTATCTGTTTTGTCTTTATGTGTGTCATGTGTGAGTCTGCATGTTTCTATGTGTCTTCATATGTGTCTGTGTGTGTCTGAAGTGTGTTTGTGCATGTGTTCATATCTGTGTCTCTGTATGTGTTCACACTCTTCCTCTTTTTATGAAGATACATACTGGGGCATGATTTTATCTTTATGGTGCCATGTATTCTTCACTGCTTTTATTAACGGACCTGTGGAATTACAACCACATTTATGAGTCTGCTGAGGTTAGAATTTGAGAAGGGGACTTGACTCAATCAAAATGATTGGCATAATGTCTTATCTCCAATATGGGAGGAAAAATAAATATCTGTGTACAATGTAAGCAAATAAATTTAAGAAAAGAAAAAAATCAGAAGCAACCTATACAAAATTAGAATGAAAAAAAGGATAGTCATGAGGTAGCCTGGGATACAGCCTATTAAGATAAGTAGCAAACTACAATTGTTTATATAGAGGAAAATAACATGGGACAAATGAGAGATACATGCCAAGATTAATGACACATCATTTGTGTGGAAGACATAAGTAGAAAATATTCTCATAAATAAGCTAGGACCTTGCTCGAATAATCAACTTATTCTGCTCTGGGATGAATACTAATGTTACCTCTCTCCTGAAATCTCCCAACACGTCACAGCATTCCTTTACTCACAGATTTTAATATACAAATAATAGTTTCAATTGGGGTGATGGCAAATACAATTTTTTATTAAAATTTTTCCCATACAATATATTTTGATCATGTTTTCCCTCTCCCCAGCAGCCACGGGGCTCAAGTTCTGGAAATTGACACTGAAGCCTTCATAATAAGGTTGGTTGAATTACAGTGAAAATTCAAGTCCCAGCCCAGAGGGTGCTGGGATAATTTCATTTCAGTTAAATAAAAGGGCATCAGTTGGTAAAGAATGGGATCCCGTTACTTGGGGTGAGCATATGTGGGAGGACCCCATGGAGGCTGAGAACTTTGAACCCTCAGAGTCTCAAGAGTTTTTCTCACCAGAAGAAGTAGCTTCTCTACCCTCGCCCCATCCCTTGAAATACTGCCTTTCCACGTTTGGGAAAATTAATCCATCATTGTCTTCTAAACTAGCAGTGACTTTCTCTGAAGAAAATGCCAAGCAACACAATATTGTCCCTCAAGCCCACCAATAGTTTCCCCTAGACCTATAACCAGCCTTAAGGCAAAGCAGACTCCTAGAGGCGGGGCGGGTAGAAAGTATAGTCCATGAGGAGCTGCACTATACTGCTAAAGAGCTTAATGGGTTTGCTAATTCATTCAAGCAGATGTCTGGGGAATACGTGTGGAAATGAAATTTAAGGGTGTGGGACAATGGTGGAAGAAATGTAAAACTGGATCAGGTTGAGTTTATTGATAGGCCTCTCTGAGTAGAGATTTTAGGTTTAATATGGAAGCTCACAGAGTTGTTGTTTTGTTTTGTTTTTGTTTTTAGGTATGAAAAGTTTGTTTGAATGGTTAGCTGAAGCATTTGTCAAAAGATGGCCTACTGAAAAGGAGATAGAGATGCCTAATATCTTTTGGCTTAGTGTTGATGAAGGGAATTTAAGGCTCAGGGAAATCACAATGCTAGAGTGAGTACACTATATAAAACCTAGTCCTCCACAATGGGAAGACCCAGAAGACATGCCCTTCACTAATCCCATAAGACACAAAATTATGAGAGGGCACCACCACATTTGCAGTGCTTTATTCTCTCCCTTTTCTTGTGTCATACTTTAGGCTTAGAGATGCTGCTGCTCACTTGCATGGATCAAATGCAATGGGTATAAGTGGGCCCCAGGATAGCAGGGGCCAGATAGCAGTATTGAATCACCAAAAGCAAGGTAAAACTATGCAAAAGCATAGTTACTGTAAATGGGTAACAGACAAAGTAATGTCAATAATGGCCTAATCCATAAGGGTCAACACAGGCAAAGTAAATTTTATAGAGGCATGACTCTTACAAGCCTTTGGTACTGGCTAATCAATCATGGTTTTTCCAGACATGAAATAGATAAGATGCCTATTGAATTTTTGTTTGATCTGTATAAGCAGAAAACATTTTCAAACAAATGAAAGAAAAGCTGTACTGGATCATGACAAAAGGGAATCTCAGCCTATGAAACAATTTCCAGACTATAGTCACCCTGCAAACTCAGAACCCCTTGAATAGCAGCAAAATTCCTGAGGAAGAACTGTGATAAAATTGCTAAAATGTTTAGTATTATCCTTTCAGCAGTCCTTCCCCAGAGGGTCATATGGCCTTTCCCAGGGGTAACTGTACAATAGAGACAAGACAATAATTAGACTTTCCGGGGCCTATTGGTTACTTACTTGTTTTGAATTGATGCTTATTCTGAGAGGTCCCAAGAAATATTGTGGCCCTTTAGTTAAAGTGGGGGCTTATGGAAATGATGTGATTAATGGAGTTTTGGATGAAGTCTCACTCACAGTAGGTCCAATGAGTCCCTGAACTGATCCTGAGGTCTCTTGATTGGTCTCAGAATATATAAATGCAATAGATATACTTAGAAATCAGCAGAATTTCTCACATTGGTTCCCTGACCTGTGAAGTGGATTTTTTTTATGGTTGAGAAGGCTAAATGGAAGCTTTAGAGTTGCATCTTCCAAGGAAAATAGTAAATACAAAACAGTATCGCAACCCTGGAGGAATTGTAGAAATAGGGCCACATCAAAGACTTAAAAGATGGAGAAGTGGTGGTTTCCGCCACGTCTTCCTCCTATCTGGCCAGTGAAGTAGACAGACAGATCATGGAGAATGACAGTTGACTATTGAAAACTCAGTCAGGTAGTGACTCTGATTGCAGCTGCTGTACCAGATATGGTGTCCTTATTTGAACAGATTAACACATCTCATGGTACATGGTATGCATCTCCTGGTACATGGCATGCATGTATTGATCTAGCAAATGCTTTTTTCTTGACACCTGTCCACAAGGACCACCAAAAGCAATGTGCTTTCAATTGGCAAGGCTAGCAAGTATACCTTTGCAGTTTTGCCTCAAGGATATATTTACTCTCTAGCCCTGTCTCATCACTTAGTAGAGATCTTAGCCATCTGTCTCTTCCATGAAGTATCTTATTGGTGCACTATGTTGATGACATTATACTGATTGTACCAAATGAACAGGAGGTAGCAACCACTTTGTGAAGGGGGCCTTGGAGTTGGCACAGAACACACCCAGACTCAAAATTCTCAACACAAAGAAAATTTATTTCCCCAGAGGGACAAGTAGGATAAGGGTGGGGCTCCTTTGGATCTGGATCAGACAAAGACAGCAGCAGGTGTTTCTGCAGGAGTGGTTTTTTTAAGGAGAAAAGAGGAAAGTCTGTGCAAGGATGAACTGGTAAGTCCTGACTGGGCATGTTAGTCACTGTAGTCAAATAATGAATTTTGATTGCTGGACCTTAGTGTTTTGATAGCTGGACCTAAGAGTTTTAGTCAGGCATAAGGAAGTGGCGAAATAAGGGAATGGACCTTGGTGGCTAGGAACAAGCCAGCTTTAGGAATGTAATCTCACAGATTAGCTAGGGAGAGGAGAAGTGGGGGAGGGGGGGACGTGCCAGAGCCATGTTTGCTATGCCTGGGCCTCTTAGAGAGACCTTCACTTTGTACTTACTGGTAACACATGTGCATCAGAAGATGGGAAAGAAATCTAACCAAAATCCAAGGACCTTCTACCCCAGTGAAATAATTAGGAGTCCAGTGGTATGGGGCATGCAGAGATATTTTTTTCTAATGTGAAGAATAAGTTATTGTACTGGGTCACTAACATACTAGAAAAATATCACCCTAAACATTCAATAAAAATGGACAATAAAACTCCAAATGTCTAGTAGACACAGGGACAGACAAGACTATCCTAAGACAAGCCAAGTTTCCTCCACATTGGAACCTCCTAGCAGAGGGTAGGAGGTCTCTCTCTCAAGCATTCATTACCCAAGACTTTCATAGGTGGAAGACCAGACAGAACAAATGGGACTCTTAGAACCCTAGTGGCCAACATGGCCACTAACTTGCTGGGTAGAGACATCTTAGGAGAGTTAAACTTGCTAGTGAAGAAGAGGAAGAATGTCTCCAGGTAGAAGATTACCAAAATATCAAGATCAGAAGAACTCCCAACTCTAAGGGCCACTGTTGAGTCCCTCACTCCCCGCCCAGAGTGGAATCACAGAAGATCCTCTCTGGGTGGAACAGTGACCTTCAAACAGGGAGAAATAAACTATTTTGTAATGGTTGGTTAAATGCCAATTAGACATGGGACACATTTGTCCCTCTACAAGCTCCTGGATCACCCAGGGTTTTGTAATCAAAACGAAGACTGGGATCTGGAGACTCCTCCAGGGCTTGCCTCTGCCATACCAGTAAATACCCCAATACTAGTTTTAAATTCTAAAGATTGCTTCTTCTCAGTACCACTCCATGGCACCATTTCAAGCACTTCACTTCTCCATACCTAAAATGAACAACTCAGGACCAACTGATAGATGTGAGTGAAGGCTGCTCCCTCAAGACATGGCTAATCATGTCACCATTTGCCAGGAAGTTGTACCCCATGCATTAAAACCCCTTATTAAATCAGGTCTCCACATACACTATTACATGGATAACCTATTAATGTGGCAGGACAAAAGACAGGATCAAAAACTAACACAGAAAATCTTAAACAGCAAGCCATAAGGGCCCTAAAAGAAAGAGGCCTTAGCAGAAGATAAGATCCAACTTGTCCTCCGCCCCATCACATCCTGGGGACAGAGATTTCTGTAGCTAGCTAAGCTTGTTATTGACTTCCCAAAACCATTAGCCCTAAATACACTCCAAAGCTCCTTAGGCAATATTAATTGACTGAGCCTCAGCTCCCCATACCTCCCAGCCAATTGCAGCCTCTAGTTGACTTACTTATGGGCGACCAAGACCCCTCCTCTCTTTGCTCCTTGACACCAGCAGCCAAGGTTCTATGAACAGCCACATTAGAAATACCTCCCTGGCTCACTACAATCCACAGAAAACAATCTAGGTCCTTGTATTCAACTTCTCCCTCACAGTAGTGGGAGCCTTGTACCAATCTCAGGGGAACCTAGAATTGCTCCATACACCAATACGGGGAGCTCCTTGACCATTAACCGAGATCGACACTTTATCTGCTATAAGGACAGGAAGAGTGCACCTGACAGATCAGATGGTTGTTTTACCCTTCCCCCTCCCAGTCAGCCAATGGCTCCTGAGAAACCACACTTGTTTTGCTAACAGCCTCATCAGTTTACTAGGAAAAATAGATAACCACTACCCCAAGAATAAATTGCTGGCAACCACACCACTTCTCCATGCTTATTCTCTTCATCCCCTATCCCACGGCCCCACTGTTTTCACAGATGGGGGCAACAAGGGGCCACATAAGCAATATATCAAGGAGACAATGACACTGAGTTTTATCTTTTCTTCCTCCCAGATACCACCCCCACCAATTCAAAGAAGTGTAAGTCATTTTCCTGGTTCTAACATACCTCAAAAAAACCATTCAAGTCTATATTCAGACAGCATTTATGCAGTTAACCTGCTCCCTTGGCTAGCCCACTCTTACGTCAAGTTTCATGGTAATCTCTCTCCCAACAACTAATAAAAATTTCAAATATCTCCAAACAAGAACATGTCCCGTTTTTATCAGCCATATATGGTCACACTCATCCCTCCCTGGATCCCTCTCTGATGGTAATGCCTTAGCCAATAAGATTTCCACAACCAGAGCCTTCACTATGTCACCCCTCACTGCTAAAGAATTCCACAGCTAACCCATATCAACTTGAGAAGGCTACAACCTAAATTCCCCAATGCCCCCATCAAACATCTTAAACATATTCTCAAAAATTGCTCTTCTGCTACTCACATCACCAGGGAGGCTACATGGAAAACAGGACACCAAGAAAGACACAGAGATTGCCCAATGACAGAGAAATGGATGAGATCTACATGAACAGCCTGGACATGAGTGGGGGTAATGAAGAGCAAGGGTCGAGGGAAAGAGAGCTTGGGGGAGCAGGAGATCCCAGCTGGATCAAGAACAGAGAGAGAGAACAAGGAATAGGAGACCACGGTAAATGAAGAACACATGAGAATAGGAAGAAGCAAAGTGCTAGAGAGGACCACAGAAATTCACAAAGATACCCCCACAATAGACTGCTGGCAATGGTCAAGAGACAGCCTGAACTGACCTACTCTGGTGATAGGATGGCCAAACACCCTAATTGTCATGCTAGAAACCCCATCCAATGACTGAGCGAACTGGATGCAGAGATCCATGGCTAGGTCCCGGGTGGAGCTCCGAGAGTCCAATTAGCGAGAAAGAGGAGGGTTTATATGAGCGGGGAAAAAAATTGTTGAGACCAAGGTTGGATAAAGCACAGGGACAAATAGCCAAAGGAATGGAAACACATGAACTATGAACCAAAGGCTGAGGGGCCCCCAACTGGATCAGGCCCTCTGAATAGGTGAGACAGTTGATTGGCTTGATCTGTTTGGGAGGCGTCTAGGCAGTGGTACCAGGTCCTGGGCTCATTGCATGAGTTAGCTGTTTGAAACCTGGGACTTATACAGGGACACTTGGCTCAATCTGGGAGGAGGGGACTGGACCTGCCTGGACTGAGTCTATCAGGTTGATCTCAGTCCTCGGGGGAGGCCTTGCTCTGGAGGAGGTGGAATTGGGGGTGGGCTGGGGGAAGGGAGGGGCAGGAAGGGGGAGAACAAGGGAATCCGTGGCTGATATGTAGAACTAAATTATATTGTAAAATAAAATTAAATTAAATTTTAAAAAAAAAAAAAAAAGAAAAGAAAACTTGCTCCTCTTCTGCTTCCCTAATCCACACTCCTGCTATACAGCAACTGGGCATCAATCTCAGAGGCCTTAAAGCCATTGCCCTCTGGCAGATGTCACCCACATTCAATCATTTGGGAGGCATAAATTTGTTTGTTTTTTATGTTTTTTATTTTATTTTATAATTTAATTTTACATATCAGCCACAGATTCCCCTGTCCTCCCTCCTCCTGCCCCCCTCCCCCCAACCCAACCCCCATTCCCATCTCCTCCAGTGCAAGGACTCCCCAGGGGATTCTGCTCAACCTGGTAGATACAGTCCAGGCAGGCCCAGTCCCCTCCTCCCAGGCTGACCAAAGTGTCTCTGCATAGGCCCCAGGTTCCAAACAGCCAGCTCATGCACTAAGGACAGGTCCTGGTCCCACTGCCTGGGTGTCTCCCAAACCGTCCAAGCTAATCAACTGTCTCACTTATCTAAAGGCCCTGATTCAGTTGGGGGCTCCTCAGCTATTGGTTCATAGTTCATGTGTTTCCACTAGTTTGGCTATTTGTCCCTGTGCTTTTTCCAATCATAGTCTCAACAATTCTCAATCATATAATCCCTCCTTTTTCTCGCCAATTGGACTCCTGGAGCTCCACCTGGGGCCTGGCCATGGATCTCTGCATCCACTTCCCTCAGTCATTGGATGAGAGTTCTAGCATGACAATTAGGGTGTTTGGCCATCCTATCACCAGAGTAGGTCAGTTCAGGCTTTCTCTCAATCATTGCCTGTAGTCTATTGTGGAGGTGTCTTTGTGGATTTCTGGGGACCTCTCTAGCACTTTGCTTCTTCCTATTCCTGTGGCATCTTCATTTATCATGGTCTCTTTTTCCTTGTTCTCCTCTCTGTTCTTGATCCAGCTGGGATCTCCCACTCCCCTAAACTCTGTTGCCCTCGATCCTTGCCCGATCCTTGCCTGATTCTTGCCCTTCATTACCCCTCCTCTCGTCCAGTTTGCTCATGTAGATCTCATCCATTTCTCTGTCATTGGGGGATCCCTGTGTCTTTCTTAGGGTCCTGTTTTCTAGGTAGGGGAGGCATAAATTTGTATTTGTCATTATTGACACTTATTCCCGTTTCACTTGGGCTATGACACAAACTAATGAAAACTCAAAGAAACTAATTAACCACATCCTCTCCACTTTCACATCCTCTCTCCAGATCAAAACTGACAATGGACTAGCTTAAAAGAGACACCAATTTAAAAAGTTTTGCAAGGCTTGGAAAACAGTCTACTGCACTGGCATCCCTCACAAACCTCAGGGCCAAGCTGTCCATTGAAAGAACACACCAAACACTAAAAAACAGTCAAATAAGCACAGGGCTCCCTAACACCAAACATTCAATTAAATCTGGTATTACTCATGTTCAATATGCTGAATGTTTATGCTACCCAGGACAAAGTCCCCATTGTCCATTACTGGAGAAACTCACCACACATACCACCCATTCTGGTTCGATGGAAGGACCCACTTGACAGGTGATAGAAGGGCCCCGACCCTCTGATAACAATTGGAAGGGCATTTGCTTTTACCTTCTCACAGAATCAACCTCGCCCTGTCTGGACACCAGCCGGCAATGTCTGACATGACCCCTCCAGTCAAAAAGATGGCAGACTTGTTGATCATGGAGAAGACAAAGAGGAGGTGATTGCAGACCACTGAGGACATGCAACCAGAACACCTGGAGAGAGATACATGCCCTTATTGATACAACTTCCCTTTCCATTATTCTCATGGCTGTTTTTGCTCTCTTGGATGCTAATTATCATACTCTGCCTAGTTCCCCTAATATTCGCCAATGGTGTTTCTTTGTTAGGGAGACATTTCAGGGTCACAACATCATTATAGGCCCTGGGACATTATAGGCATCCCACTTGAAAGATGACAAAATGCTTTGTCTTTCCTCCTTTACCCCAATTCCACCAATGTTCAAATGCCCCTGTCATTTGCTTCCCATATAGAGAATATGTATGCTACAATCTAATAACCACCAAGGTTAGGCAGTTGGTAAGGGACTGGGAGTCAGGAGGATCTCACGAGGAAAGGGAAATAGAATGTAGTGTTCTAGGAAGGTAAAGGGGGAACCAGAACAGGAGGAGTAAACAGGGAGGATGGGAGAGAATAGTCAAGGGTGGATAACCAATACTAAATGCCATTTGAAAAACTAATAATAATAATTCTTTTAAAGGAAGTTCTATGCAAATGACTGCAGAGCACCATTGCTGATTGTGTTCCACCTTCTGGATATAATATGAGCATAAAGACAAACAGCTTCAACGTATTCATCATTTATCACTATGCAACACACTTATGTCAAAATATGTAAAATGACTGTTAAACTCTCGTAAGAAACAAGCTGCTAATAAGGTTCTTCTGGTTCATGTTGTTTCTTCAAATAATATTAAATTCTAAGTATTTTCAAAAGAATTTCCTGTTTTCTTTATTGCTCATGAAGGTCATAGATGACAAAATATTTGGAGTTTAATGATTTATATACCATGAACATTGTTGCTATCTGTGAAATGACTATTTTTGAAACAGTGAATAACTCTTGGTAAAGTCCTGAACAAAAATGTGTAAATGTCACTGAGTTAATATGGTTATTAAATTCCTAGAAGACTCATTTAATAATAATAATACCTTGTGAAAAGTACTTACCATTAATATGTGGAATGTATTCCTCATTTAGATTATTCAAAGCCATTATTTGACACAGATAAGCTTCTGTCTGGAAGTCAGAAAGATGTTCAGGACATCTGAGAAGAAATTCTGCAAACTGCTTTATGAGGTGGTCCTGAACATTGTAGGTAATGAGCCATGTTTTTCATTTCCACCTATTAAATACTAGCTTTCCCTTCTACAATAACCAAAATAACTACGGGCAGTTTCAAAAACGCCCTTTGGAGGGCACTATAGCCCTGCTGAGAGCCACTGTTCCAGCTCCAGTGTGAAATCTAAATCCTTAAGGTATCTCTTCATTATTCCTACCACAGAGCATGCTTTGTATGTTTTGTTTGGTTTTTATCTCTCTCAACTGAACTAACATCTCAGGCCTGTGTTCATGCTAACCCATTGCATAATTAATGCAGATTTATCATTCTAAATAATAAGGACTTCAGGTCAGGGTGGTGTATAATTTCACCTGGAAGACCACTTTTCCACCCCTTAGCTCTACCTCAAAAATCACAAAAGCGCAAAATTTGAAAATATAAACTCATTCTCATAAACAAATGGCTCTAGAGGGAAGAATTAATATAGCAAAAATACAAGCGTGCGAGCAGTAGCTAGGAACTTTGAAAACAGGTACTGAATCTTCACCTCGACATGGTAGCAGAGATGGAGGAAGCCGTCATTGTGGGCAAACCAGGCAGAGAGGCCAATAGTATCCAGCCTGGTTTTCCTGCCCTGAAGTTTCCTCTCCCATTAACCAATGGCAGGCCATTGTCACTGTTGCAGCCTCTAAACCACATTCCCTACAGCAGACAGCAAAAGCAATAGCATCTCATCAAACTTCTTAATGATAGCCTGTATTTTATCAAAGTCTTGATCCATCAGTGAAAGATTTTCTTTAAATGGGGATGATTCTGCAGAAACATCATACATTGAAAGAAGGGAAGGTGGGAAGAAACAGGAGATTTCTATGTGAAACAGGCTCACAAACTGGAATTCTAGAGTAAGTGAGGGTAACATGGTAAAAAAGAGCCAATTAATATTTTTATGACTTCTTCCTTAAGTACTATTTTACATATATACATATATTAATGTCTAAATACAGCCAGGCAGTGGTGGCACATACCTTTAATCCTAGCACTAAAGAGGCAGAAGCAGGCAGATCTCTGAGTTCGAGGCCAGCCTGGACTGCAGAGCAAGTTCCAGGACAGCCAGGATGACATGGAGAAACACTATCTTGAATATATATATATATAATATATAAATATATATATGTATATATACACATATATATATGATATACACTATATATACACACACTGAGTCTATTTCATATTGTTTATATGTGTTTAGGGCTAACCATGTGATATTGGATGTATCTGATCAAAGGCCTCATCCCTGTAGGAGACAGATTCTCCTCTCAGCAGTCATTAATTGCTTGTAATTTTTCATCTAGGGGTGAAGCTGAGACTTATACTGTTCTCCCATTCACAAATGCATGTCACCTAGTATTGTCATTGTGCAGTCTTGCTCAGGCAACCATGTTGAGATTTCATGGGTGTGCATTCCCTGTCATAAATAGAGGACACCTTCTGGAAGCAAACATGGCTCTTACAGTCTTTCTGACTTCTCTTCCATAATGTTTCCTGGGGCTTAAGTATTGTATTTTAAATATTAACTGATTTTGGACACACTGTGGTCAATTGTTCTCTGAATTGTGACCATTTATGGATTTCTGTAGTGGTCTCCATCTTCTGGAAAAAGAAGCTTCATTGATGAGGGGTGAGAGCTACACATGTGTCTTAAGACTTAGAGCTATGAGCCAGGCCGTGGTGGCATGCGCCTTTAATCCCAGCACTCAGGAGGCAGAGCCAGGAGGATCTCCGTGAGTTCAAGGCCAATCTGGTCTACAGAGCAAGATCCAGGACAGGCACCAAAACTACACAAAAAAAACCCTGTCTTGAAAAACAAAAACAAACAAACAAACAAAAGATTCAGAGCTGTGATCCACCAGTCAGAGAACATACTGTCAGATAAGCAAATGAGTTAACACACAAACCTCCATTCCAGAAAAGTTGTTGGGAAAAAGGCATTGATATCCTTATCTTTAGATTCCACAAGTAGTCTCTTAATGTTAATCTGCAACACATTTTATAGCACTCTTGTGGGCATCTGAGTTAGAATCTGTAGGCAGCCAACTGTGCTCGTATTTATAAAGACCCAAGTAATAGTTTGAGCACATTCTGGGAAAGCGCAAAACTAGCCCCACTGCATTTATGTCATGGTCTCCAGGTGATCAATCACACTGGCTGTAAGTGCCCATTTATGGTCTAGCTGAACAAAAGAAGAATGAGAAAGCACTAGAAAGCTAAAAATATCCATGGTCTTGTGTTTTCATATGACAGAGTCACCACGTCGTTCTCTGAAAAGACCCACTTGAACTGAGATGAGACCTGGTGTGTCCAGAGGAACTCAGGGATACCTTAAAAAGAGCAGAAAAAAGTTATCAAGGTCCAGCCAAACCCCAGTCATGGACTGATGTTCACGGGCAGAGTGCAAATCCAAGGGTGGGAGGGGAGTGAGTAGCCAAAACAAAGACAAATGCAAATGGACCAAAGTCTGCTTTGAAAGGCAGAATGTGGAACCCAAGGCCATCAGGCACCAGTCAGCTTCACAGGTTTTTAGTGAGATTTTGTTGCTGCTGTTGCTGCTGCTGTTGTTGTTGTCAGTTCTTTATAAGTTTCATACAATGTCTCTATTCATATCCACACATACACAACTCTCAATTCACTTCCATTCCCTAGCCATCCAATTTTATGTCACAGTTTTCTTAAGTCTTCCAAGACCAATTTGTGTTACCAGCTATCCATGGATGTGTGTTCTCTTACTGGAGAGTGGTCAACTAGTCAAGAGCTACACTCTTAGAGAAAACTCTCTTTCTCTCAGCCAGGAGGTAGCAATTGTCAATAGTTCCATGGCTAAGTGTGTGTGTGTGGGGGGGGGTTGTGTGCTCAACCCCTCTTGCCTTGTGGGATTTGTCCTGGCTTGTCCTTGAACAGGTTTTTTGCATGCTGTTTCAACCACTGTGGATTCATGTGTACAGCTGTCCTGATTATTCAAAAGATAAAGCTTTCTTGCATACATTTATTTACTCAGATTCTTATACTCTTTCTGCCCCCTCTTCCACAATGATTGCTGAGCCTTGGGAGGGGAGTTGCGTTGTCTATGTACTCTATAGTGCTGAAATTCCACATTTCCTATACCTTGGCCAGGTGGGTGGGGGTGGGGGTGTCTCTGTGTTAATCACTATCTACTTCAACTAAAATCCTCTTAAATGAAGGATGAGAGATGCATTGATCTATGGGAATAATGATAAATCATTAGAAGTAAGTTTAATACAACGCCCATTCAGTACCATCATTGTAGTAGGACATTCCGTACTGGTCAAATATGACCAGAAGATATCTCCTGAAAATTATGGCTACAGAAATGAAGGAAGAAACAAAGAAAAACTACAAGACAGTTGACATATATGCTGATCCCTCTATTATGGAAACAGCTCTGAGACTGGATGAGACATGATAAATCTTGTTGGCTACATAGTCCTCATGACTTATTATCACATGTCATCCTTTCATGTGGCATGTATGGAAATGTATATTATAGATTGATTTTGCAGTCCAAATGGAATTATAAAGTGAACAGATGCATTTTACCTCTCAAACATAAAGCAGAAAATCATCTTCAGCTGATTTGTGCACACAGCACATTCCACACTTGTGTTAATGCAGAATATATATATATATATATAAAACCTTTAAAAGTTTGTGTGTTTTCATAAAAAAAAAGATGACCAATGAGGATAAGTAGCCCAGGTGATCCAGCCTCTCATAATGCCTCTGTCACAATTTCAATTTCCTCAAAAATCTGTATCCAGAACAACTTCAAAGCTGCTAGCTGAGATGGTCCAGCCTCACAGACTACTCCAGCCAGAACTTCAGATAAGCCTTGAACTTTCTTATCACAGAGACTGGACAACAAATGATAGAGCTAGCTCTCCCTAGACTTGACCATTATTCCAATTTTTTCAGGGATCCCTAAAGATGTTGTCTTTCCCAGACAACAGGAAATAGTCTGGAGAACATGACACCCACATTCCCAAGAGATGTGGTAGATGGTTTTTGGTCATCTGGTGGGTTATGTATGTTTGTCATCATTTGGAGCAGGTAGTTGCAAGTTGTTACATGGTCAGGGGAAAAAAAACTAAGCAAAGAAGATTCAGGGATCTCTTTCTGAAAAGAAAATAAGGGAAATATAGGAATGATACAATAAAAGGGTAGATTATTGAATCTACTTTTAAACTGAAAAGCAACTACTAGTTTCAAATATTCAAATAAATTGCTACGAATTTTTATATATTGATACAAATTTAAGGTTATTTTTGTTACAACATACTGTAAGGTATTGTACTTATACAACTTATTTAAAAACAATGTAAAATCCTAGTTATTAAAAGCTATTATTATAAACTATTTAAGATAATTAAGAAATGCTGGTTAGCAGCTAGTCATCTATAAAAATCAAATTTCTAGTCATGTTAGATTCATTTTCAAGATTAAATAGATATTTTAGATATATAGGTGGTCTTCAAGCACTTCAGAGATCTATAGAGTGTGGTATTTAAGATGTTTTACTAACATAAGGTTTTTCGTGACAGTGAGATATGTCTGCTCCTGACAGTACTGATCTACTTAAAAAAAAGAAGGTGGGGGGATGATGGACTTTGAAGAACCTCCACAAGGAGTTTGCTTTCATTGTGGCAAATTTAGCCACTGGGCAAGAAACTGCCCTTGCCTCTACTGCTGAGAGTGTGTTGTACAAATTAGAGAAGCTGGACACAAAGGAAGCTGACTACCAAATTTTGCCAAAACAAGGTAGAGCAGTCCTTCAAAATTTTTGCTTCACAGAAAAATCTGTCACATATTCTAGGCCTATAGGACAAAGATGGGTGCCCCAAAGTTGCAGACAAACCTTGGGTGACTATCCAGGAAGCCAGCTGCCTATATCATTTCTATGGCTTTAGGAGTTGTTTGCTCTCCACTTCCTGTTTACTCAGGTAATATTTTATCCTTCTTGGGTCTCTGATGGGGGTTGAGACTAGATAGTTTACTGTTTTCTTTGTTACCAAACTCAGAAACTTACAAAAAGAGATGTAAAGTTTATAAGGTTGAGAGACATAAAAGCTTAAGTTATGTATCTAAGAAAATGTTTTAGGTCTAAATGGATATTTTCAGGCTAGTAATACAAGTTATGATGGAAAATAATTGTAACACTCCTAAAATCTGAAACTTAAAATAAGAAGCTAGTCTAATTATTTTATAAATTACACTTAAGCATATTTTTATTGTGTTCTGTTTGAGTGCCAAAATCTTCTTTGGCTTTCCCAACCAAATTTATATCTGGAGATAATCCAAAATAATGGGAACAGGCAATATTCAGGTTATATTATTAAGATTTGATGGAGAACCTTGATTTTATAAGAAAATCTTAAAAGACATCCAAAATAATTCTCTAAAATTTTTCTGGGATTCTTCAAAAATTCTTCAAATGTCAGAAACATTGCTCACTGATTCTGGCTCCAAAGTTGGGTCTTTATGTCATTTGTTGTTGCTGTTCATATCTTTCCTAAGCCATAGAAGTGTGCACACTCCCACTGAACAATCCCCTCTCCTTCTACTGATTTCAGCCAATAACCTCTACATACAAGGAACTCTGCCCACACTAGGCTTCCAGCAATTGCTACTGATTGATTTGTCTTCATGTGTACTTTCATCTTTTATAAAATCTTATCTCTTGGTTATCACATTTAATCCAATGAAATTACAATTTTGATCATTTTAACATTTGCAAAAATATTATTAATTTTCTTCTGCCATATTCCTTCTACTTAATATTGATCAACATTAAAGAGGAAATATTGGAATTTGCTAAGCTCTACAGATGCCTGGGTTCAGGGCAAGTAATCAGGGAAACTCCCTGAAAAAGGCCAGAGAGGACATTGGAGGAGCAAGACAGGAGGCAGCAAACAGGAAATTCAACCAGTAGGTAAGGTTCTTACAGGACTTCATGATCAGGAGGTAAGATAACCACGTGTCAAGAAAGACAAACTGGAAAAGCGAACTAGGGACACTGATAACAAACTACCACAGTACTACATGAGAAAAGATGACTGTCAGATCACTGACAGAAGAAACAGGAAAAAAAGGGAGGAGGAAGAGAAGGAAGGAAAAGAAGAATCTTGTCAATGTGTCCAGGTAAATATTTTCGTTTTCCAGACTCACTTGTGTGTTTAGAGTAGCAGTGTGCTATGTTCTGTTGATGGCAATTTGCACTAAGATCCCAAATCTTCAATGTTATCACAGGCATATATGTCATGTGATTTTGCTGTGGTTTGTGGTGGTAATCTAATTGTACTGAAATGTGATTTTGATTGTACGTTAATAAATAAAGTTGTCCGGGGGTCAGAGCTATTAGAGCCATAGCAAGAGTGTGGCGGTGGTGGCACACGCCTTTAATCCCATAGATCTCTGTGTGTTCAGGGATACAGACAGCATTGGAGACATATACCTTTAAGACCTAGGGGGCTGTACATTCAGACAGTGACGAGGCAGTCATGTGTTTGGGTTTACAACCAATGAGAAGGCAGAACAAAATACTATAAATAGACAAACAGACAGGAAATAGGTCTCTTTCGGGAAGCTGGGACACCACAGGCGGAAGGGTGAGATTTTAGCTCTGAGCTCTGACCTCTCGGCTTTCTCTTTTACATTGTTTCTGTGTTTCTTATTTAATAAGACGGTTGGTTACATCAATATCTGGCACCCAACGTGACAAGAATCCATTAAAAACCGCTTGGCTTGGCGGCAGGTCCACTTTCCCGCAAGGGCAGCAGGCGGCCGGCGGCGGCGCCATCAGCTTCTTAGTCCGAGCGGCGACTTCTTAGCCTGGGTCTAGGTCTGCTTGACCTCAGGCTGGACTATCGGTGAGCTGCCTGCTTAAATCCTGCTTGCTTAAAGCCGGTGTTACAGGTGCTACAAACAACTCAGACCTGCCCTGCTGAACAGGGCCCTGCCTGTAAAGCCAATGCATGTGGTCGGAGCTTAAGGAAGCCAGACCCAAGCCTTGACTAGGCACAAAAGGGAACACGTGGCTGCATTTAAGCTTTAGCCAGCTACGCTTTCTTGTGCTCTCTCTCTCTCTCTCTCTCTCTCTCTCTCTCTCTCTCTCTTTCTCTTTGGATCTACACCTGGGACACTAGGTGGCTGTTTTGAAAATCCCCTCGGATTTCTACTGTTCTACGCAGATTTGGTAAGTCATAACATATCAGATATTTTAAAGGAAACTATCTAAAAGAGAATTTTTTTCCACATTTAAAAAAAAATGGGTTTTATGTGTACATTGGAAGAAAATTGGTTTTTGTTCGAAATTTTAGGCAGTCTGACAATGGAACAACTATATAATATTAGTATTGGTGGAATTATGCACCTTATCACTATGCTAATCCACATTTTAATATTTAAAAAAGATAGTCAATTTAAGTGCCAGGATAACAGCTTTAGAAGAACTTGTTAAACCTGTAAAAATTCAGACAGAAGAAATTAACAGTGAAGTTGTTTCAAGTCGTGATCATAAGGTTGCAGAAAGAAAGTCTGTTTTCACACAGTCACCCTTAATTTATCCTGTAAACATACAGCAGATGCCTGATCAAATGGCTACACAAAATATTTGGGCTCCAATTGAAATGTTGGATTTAAAAAGGTTTAAGGAGGCAATAGTATCTTATGGCATGCATTCCCCATATGTAAAGCAAATGTTAAACTCTTGGTCAACATATAATAGGATAGTACCACAGGACTGGCGGGACCTTGCACAAGGTGTTCTGGAACCCAGCCAGAGACTTCAATTTCTGACACTTGGTTTAAGGAGGAGGCTAAAAACATAGAAAAACAATGGAGGGATAAAGGAATACAAGTTTGCCAGGATCAGCTTATTGGAGAAGGCCAATATGCTTCAGTACAAACACAATGTTTATATGATGTCCAAACCCTAATTTTATGTTGAACAGCAGCCTTGAATGCATGGGACAGAGTTGAGGAACCAGGAAAAAAATCTGAGTCATTTACAAAGGTGATGCAAGGCCCAAAAGAGTCTTTTACAGATTTTTTACAAAGACTGGCTTCAGCAGTAAAGAGAATGGTCTCGGATTCAGAAGCTGGTAAGGCAATAATTGAATCTTTGGCCTTTGAGAATGCGAATGCAGCATGCAAAAGAATAATCAGGCCATTAAGGGCAAGATCTGCACCTATGGAAGATTGGATTAGAGAAACAATTAATGTTGAAGCTGATGAGCATGATGATACATGGGTAGGAGAAGTAATCTCAAAGGGTTTGAGGAGTGTTAGATGTTTTGGATGTGGAAAGCAAGGACATTTGAAAAGGGACTGTAGGCAGGTCATTCCTAGAAAAAATGTTTCTTCAAGGAACAATGGCAACAGAATGCCCCTTCCTTCTGGAGTATGCAGAAGGTGTGGTAAGGGAAAACACTGGACCAACGAATGTAGATCAACAAAGGACAGACAGGGTAATCCTTTGCCTCAGTCTTCGGGAAACTCCCAGAGGGGCCTCACGCAGGCCCCCAGTGCAAATCCAGTTCAAACCTTTCCTGCAGCCATAGAGGAAATCCCTGCTCTGGAGAGCGATTAAATAACCAAATGCCTATTGGAATAAATCATGCTGGTCAGGTTGATGAAACAGAGAGAATAGAAAATTCAGGAAAAAACATAAAGAAAATTTTTTGGCAAACTTCTATTAATGAACAAAGACCAAAATTAACGATAAAAATAAATGGTGTTTTGTTGTCTGGTCTGGTAGACACAGGTGCGGACGTTACCATAATTGCACCAGAATTTTGGCATCCAACTTGGCCTCTTCAGGAGGTAAACGTTCAACTGTTAGGAATTGGGACATTATCTCAGGTGAAACAGAGTGCAAGATGGCTCGAATGTATAGGTCCAGAAGGACAGAGAGGAAAATTAAAACCATATGTGGCTAACATAACTATGAACCTGTGGGTCGAGACTTGTTGCAACAATGGAATACTCAGATTAACATCCCTCCAATCTCAGAAACAAATCATAAACTAACACATGTTACTGAGAGAAATATTAGAAGATATTATTCTAATGAGTGGTCACCAGCCATCCATATTATACAAGAACAGGGCACAATAACTGATGATCTTCCAAAGACACCAACAGCTCTACCTTTAAAATGGTTAACAGACAAGCCTGTATGGGTCCAACAATGGCCTTTAACAACAGAGAAACTCCAGGCTTTAGAAGAGCTGGTAGAAAAACAGTTAAATGCTCAGCATATTGAAGAATCAACCAGCCCTTGGAATTCTCCTGTATTTGTTATTAAAAAGAAATCTGGTAAATGGAGAATGGTAACAGACCTTAGAGCAATTAACAAAGTAATTCAGCCAATGGGCTCTCTACAATCTGGGATGCCTTTGCCTACTCTGTTACCAAAAGGATGGCCTCTCATAGTTATTGATTTAAAAGACTGTTTCTTTTCAATACCCTTACAAGAAAAAGACAAAGAAAGATTTGCTTTTACAGTACCTACTTATAATAATTCTCAACCAGTTAAAAGATTTCAATGGAGGGTCCTCCCACAGGGAATGTTGAATAGCCCAACTCTGTGCCAATATTTTGTACAACAGCCATTGGAAGTGATATGTAAAAAAATTTCCTAAATCTATAATTTATCATTATATGGACGATATTTTACTAGCTGACTCAAATGCAGATACTTTAGAAATAATATTTGAAGAAGTAAAGAAAATTTTGCCTTGCTGGGGATTACAAATTGCTCCTGAAAAGATACAAAGAGGAGATTCTATTAATTATTTAGGATATAAAATAGAGCTACAAAAGATTAGACCCCAAAAGGTGCAAATTAGGAGAGATAGACTACAGACTCTTAATGACTTTCAAAGATTATTTGGAGATATTTCTCATCTACGAACTATTGTTGGGGTAAAAAAATGATGAACTGACTAATTTGTTCAAAACCTTAGAAGGTGACAAGGACTTAAATAGTCCAAGAGAATTATCACCTGAAGCTGAGAAAGAATTGGCCTTGGTAGAAAAGAAAGTGCATGAAGGGCACGTGGATCGTATTGATCCAAAGCTGGATTGCATTTTGGTTATTTTACCTTCTAGGCATTCTCCTACTGGAATATTAATTCAGAGGGAAGATATTATATTGGAATGGATATTTTTACCAAATAAACCAAATAAAAAATTAAAAACTTATGTGGAAAAAATCTCTGACTTGATTTACAAAGGAAAATTGAGACTTTGTCAATTAGCAGGCATAGACCCAGCAGAAATTGTCGTACCATTAACTAAGGAGGACATTGAAAAATTATGGACAGAAAGTGAACCTTGGCAAAGAGCTTGCAGTAATTTTTTTGGGAGAAATTAACAGCAAATATCCCAAAAGCAATAGAATTGATCTTATAAAGAGAGCTGATTGGATCTTGCCTCAAATTGTACGGCAAAAACCCATATCTGGAGTTCGTACATTTTATACAGATGCCAACAAAGAAGGAAAGGCAGGTTACAAATCACAAAATTTAAGTAAAGTGGTTCAAAGTCCGTATAATTCAGTTCAAAAATCAGAATTGTATGTTATTCTGTTGGTATTAATGGATTTTTCAGAACCTCTCAACATAGTAACTGACTCTCAGTATGCTGAAAGAGTGGTGTTACATATTGAGACTGCAGAATTTATCCCTGATGCTTCAGAATTAACTTCACTATTTATTCAATTACAAGATACAATCAGGAAAAGGAATCATCCTTTATATATAACTCACATTCGATCCCATACTGGTCTGCCAGGCCCTCTAGCACAAGGCAATGATGAGATTGATAAATTATTGATAGGAAATGTGCTGGAGGCCTCAGAATTTCATAAAAAACATCACGTTAATAGTAAAGGTTTAAAAAAGGATTTTTCCATAACCTGGCAACAAGCCAAAGAAATAGTAAAGAAATGTCCTACTTGTTCCTTCTACAATCAAACGCCATTACCAGCAGGATGTAACCCAAAGGGTACTCAGAGAAATGAAATCTGGCAGATGGACGTGTTTCACTTTGCAGAATTTGGAAAATTGAAATATGTACACCACACTATCGATACTTATTCAGGATTTCAATGGGCAACTGCTTTGAGTTCTGAAAAAGCTGATTCTGTAATCATTCATTTGCTAGAAGTTATGGCCATCGTGGGTATACCTGCACAAATCAAAACTGACAATGCTCCATCATATGTCTCTGTTAAAATGAAACAGTTTTTTGCTTATTACAATATAAAGCATATTACAGGCATACCACATAATCCTACAGGTCAAGCAGTTATAGAAAGATCAAACAGAACTCTAAAGGATATGCTAAATAAACAGAAATGGGTAACAAAAACCCCAGAAATAGACTGCATAATGCTCTTCTAACTTTGAATTTTCTGAATGCCAATGAGAAAGGAACAACAGTTGCAGAGAGACATTGGATAATAGAAAAAACTACAGAATTAAATCAGCCTATATACTTTAAGGATGTGCTGACCTCAGAATGGAAACCAGGGTATGTATTACATTGTGGACGAGGTTTTGCTTTTGTTTCTACAGGAGAAGATAAGCTGTGGGTACCATCAAAATTGATAAAGGTTCGATTTGAACAAGAGAGACCTCTTAATTAGAGGAGGTGATAGTTCATCAACCAGCATGAACATCCAATTTAAACTAACTTGTATCAATTACACATGCCTTTTCATTTAATCAGATAATAACTTGTCAAAAGGAAACATCCCCAAAATTAGTCTTGGGGAAAGGTTTTTGTTTTTGTCTTTTAGGAGAATGAAGGTTAAGGAATTTGAAGAACACTGGACAAATGAGACAACTGAAGAAAAGGGACAAATCATCTATCCCAAGAAACAGAATGAAACGGTGTATGGGTATATATTATCTAAAAAATTTTATGTCTTCCTAAATGTTTGTTTCTGCTTTTCTCTAAAGATTTAACACTATTGGTCTTCTAATAGTCCCAGTTCAATTAAAATTTAAAGCTGACTTTGGAGTTGGAGAATGGCTCTCTCCTTCTTTAAACTCAAGCATGTTGTTAAAAGGAAAATGTAAACTCCCTGTATCATGCCAGAATAAAAGAGCCATCTTCTGCTATGGTACAGGACAAAAGCAAAATTAATTAAGGGACTATTCTATTACTAATCTCAACTCTTTGATTCTATTCTGATTCTTTAAACTTTTCTCAAAGTATAAATTTTATATCAAAATTTACAAGATTAATATATATATAGATATATAGATATATACATTTTAAACTTTGTTAAGATATGAATGGTCATATAGAGTACTAACTAATTCTAGAAAAAAGGCTGGCTGCATATATATGTTTTTGTGTTCGAGTCTCTTATCAGTTTTCTGCAGGAAATCATAGCCAGGCCGAACATCAACTGAAGTCTCCAGAAAGAAGATGGGGCCCCACAACAACAACAATTCCACGTGGACAATAATAATATCATTAAGCTGACAAACATCATCCACAGATCAGCTTTGAACTACAAGGTGCTCAGAGCAATTTTGAGATGACTAGCTGAGATGATCCAGTCTCAAAGACTACTTGAATAAGGACTTGAGATAAACCCTGAACTTTGGCATTATACACAGGCTGGATAATGAAGGATATAGTTACCTTTCCTAGAATTTGACAATTAACCTAAAATTATTCTTTCAGGATAAAGAAAACCTCGCCCAAAGCTAGCAGGAAGCAATTTTAAGACTAAGACGCCCACATTCCCAAAGAGGTGGTGTGGGGCGGGTGGTTTTTTGGTCTTTTTAATGGGTTTTGGGTCTGGGATAATTTTCAGTATTTAGGGGGGTTGGTTACAAGTTATTGTCAAGGGTTAAGAAAAAGGCTAAGCAAAGGAGATTAGATTTAAGGTTCTTGTTTAAAAAAAAGAAAGAAAGAAAGAAAAGAAAAGAAAAAGACAATTACTAATACTTTACATTGGATTGAATTGTTTTATATTGTATACAAATTTGAAACTGATATTGTTAGAAAATGCTATATGTATATTTCTAATTGTATTTATACCATTCATTTAACAATGTAATGCAAATTTCTGATCCTTGAATGTTATTATTATCAACTATTAGGATATAAAGAAATGAAAGTTAGTAGTTAGACATTACAATAGAACTTGTAGTCATATTAGATATGTTTTAAAAATTGAGCAGAGATGTTTTAGACAGGTCATCTTCAAACCCTTCAGAGATCTACAGAATATGGCATTTAAAATGTTTTAATAACTTAGAAAATTTTTCTATTTTGAGACATGTCGGCTCCTGGCAGTACCAATCTACTTCAGAGAAAATATGGGCATTGAAGAAACTGCATATGGAGTCAACTTTCATTGTGGCAAAAGTTAGCCACTGGACAACAAAGTATCCTCGAATCAACAGGACAAAATGGACAGACAGATCACGAAACAAGGGACTACTGATTCTTGCCAAAACAAGTGTGGTTATGGCTTTATCAAAAGGCATCTTCTGAGGCCAGGACAATATGGCCCCATCCCTGAAGTGGCCTTCGCATCCGGAAAAGGTACGGTGCCCTTTTCTTCGAAGGCAGCTTAACAGGCAGAGGGCCGATGGATTCTGTTGTACAATGGAACAGCAGCTGAAAGCTCATGCCTCTCAAAAGTAGACTGGCATTTAATAGAGGGATGTGGAGAAAAAGGGGATGCTGAGATGAAGCCATATATACACAGCCAAGAAGAATGGACAGCTGAATTTAAAAACTGTCAACAATTTCCAGAATTTAAAATCCTGAATCATGACAGGACACTAGTGGAATTCAGGTGTTTCTGGTACGTGGACTGCTCTCACCCAATGTGAGGTTGAACTGTTGACTTTGTGTACATCCTACATCACAAATGAGTCTGTCAGATACACTAAGCCTATAGGCTGAAGATGATGCCCCAACACTGCAGAGAAACCTCAGGTGACTGCCCAGGCAGCTGGCTGTTTCTGTCAACTCACAAATTTTTTGGAAGTTGCTTGCATGCACTTCCTGTTTTTATTTTTGTTAGCTAATATTATTCCCTTCTTGGGTCTCTGAGGGAGTTGAAGATTAGTTAGTTATGGTTGAAGATTAGTTAGTTATAGTTAAAAATTAATTAGGATAGAAAGTACATTAGATACATCTTGGATTTACCAAAATAGGATAGATAATGGAATTATTTTCTCTGATTTGTCAAATACCTGTTTAGGTATTTATTACTTGTATATATTGTATATAGTTATTGTACTTTTGTATATAGTTTTTCTTTTGTTAGTTATAACCTTTTGCTTTTTTTCTTTTTATTAAAATAGGAAAGGGGAAATGTGGTGGTAATCTAATTGTACTGAAATGTGATTTTGATTGTATGTTAATAAATAAAGTTGTCCAGGGGTCAGAGCTATTAGAGCCATAGCAAGAGTGTGGCGGTGGTGGCACACGCCTTTAATCCCATAGATCTCTGTGTGTTCAGGGATACAGACAGCATTGGAGACATATACCTTTAAGACCTAGGGGGCTGTACATTCAGACAGTGACGAGGCAGTCATGTGTTTGGGTTTACAACCAATGAGAAGGCAGAACAAAATACTATGAATAGACAAACAGACAGGAAATAGGTCTCTTTCGGAAAGCTGGGACACTGCAGGCAGAAGGGTGAGATTTTAGCTCTGAGCTCTGACCTCTCGGCTTTCTCTTTTACATTGTTTCTGTGTTTCTTATTTAATAAGACGGTTGGTTACATCAATAGTGGTTCCCAACTGTGACTGTGAACTCATACATGTAATTTACTTTAGCCAACAAAATAATCTACCAATCCAGGCCTCTTCACATTTGTATTTCTTGTCCTTGTACTTCTCTATAGGAAGTCCTCCATCAGTGTCAGGAAGTCAATGATGGAAAGATTTGTTAGTTGAGGCTCCTTATTCATGCCAGCCTTCTCTAGCCTGGAAAAGAATCAGCTGATGTGGCAATACCCAAGTGAGCTCAGCAGAACTCAGAAGAACCACCCTAGTAACCCCAGCCCTGATCAACTGAACCCCAGAACACCACATATACCATTCAGCATTCATAATTATTTTTATTAAAATAATTTATTTTGAGATTATAATATAATCATACCATTTCTCCCTTCTGTTTCTTCTCTCCAAACCCTCCCATGTACCCCCTTTCTGTTTTTCAAATTCATGGCTTCTTTTTAAAATTTTTGATACATATATACATATATATATATATATATATACATATGTATATGTAGGTGAGTGTGTGTGTGTGTGTGTGTGTGTGTGTGTGTGTATGATGGGTGATGTCATTCTGTATGCTGTAAATGTGTGTTGCTCTGATTGGTTGATAGACAAAATGCTGATTGTCCAGTAGCCAGGCAGGAAGTATAGGCAGGATAAGCAGACAAGGAGAATTCTAGGAAGAGGAAGGCTGAGTCAGGAGTCTCCAGCCAGACACAGAGGGAACAAAATGTGAAGGTGAACTCGCACATGTAATTTACTTTAGCCAACAAAATAATCTACCAATCCAAGCCTTTTCACATTTGTATTTCTTGTCCTTGTATTTCTCTATAGGAAGTCCTGAAGAACTGAAAAAAGGTACTAAGCCACATGGCTAAACACAGATAAGATTTATGGATTAATTTAAGTGTAAGAGCTAGTCAGTTATAAGCCTGAGCAAATAGCCAAGCAGTTATAATTAATATTAAGCCTCTGTGTGATTATTTTATAAAAAGCTACAGGACTGTGGGTGAGATTTTTCCTGACCACTGACCGCCTGGGACACTGGAAAACTTCAGCTGGTTATGATAAAAGATAATTTAGATATGAAACTTTAGATTCACAAATATAGGATAGATAGGATACCTTCTTTGATTTTGCCAAATACAAATAAACTAGATATTATAACTATAATTCTTGCTTGATAACTGTTTTGTTATATGTAATTTTGCTGTGTTGAAGTTAAAACCTTCCTTAGATGTCATTGTTTTTCTCTGCTGAGTAGTATTCCATTGTGTATATGTGCCACAATTTATTTATCCATTCTTCAGTTGAAGGGCATCTAGGTTGTTTCCAGGTTTTGGCTATTACAAACAATGCTGATATGAACATAGCTGAGCAAGTGCTCTTGTGATATGATTGAGCATTTCTTGGGTATATGCCCAGGAGTGGTATAGCTGGATCTTGGGGGAGATTGATTCCCAGTTTTCGGTTTGCAGGCAAATGGATGGATCTAGAAAAAAATCATCCTGAGTGAGGTAACCCAGACTCAGAAAGACAAATATGGTATGTACTCACTCATAGGAAGATGCTAGATGTGGAACAAGGATGACTGGACTGCTACTCACATCACCAGTGAGACTACCTGGAAAACGGGACCCCAAAAAAGACACGGAGAAATGGACGAGATCTACATGAACAACCTGGTCATGAGTGGGAAAAATGAAGGGCGACGGTCGAGGGAAAGAGAGTGGGAGATCCTAGCTGGATCAAGGAAAGAGAGGGAGAACAAGGAATAGGAGACCATGGTAAATGAAGACCACATGAGAAGGGGAGGAAGCAGAGAGCTAGGGAGGCCCACGGAGATCCACAAAGATACCCCCGCAAAAGACTGCTGGCAATGGTCAGGAGACGGCAGGAACTGACCTACTCTGGTGATGGGATGGCCAGACACCCTGATAGTTGTGCCATAAACCCCATCCAAGGACTGAGGAATCTCGATGCAGACATCCACGGCTGGGCCCCTTGTGGAGCACTGGGAGTCTAATTAGTGAGAAAGAAGAGGGTTTATATGAGCAAGAATTGTTGAAGCCAAGGTTGGATAAAGCAAAGGGACAAATAACCAAATGAATGGAAGCACAGGATCTATGAACCAAAGGCTGAGGGGCCCCCAACTGGATCAGGCTCCCTGAATGGGTGAGACAGTCATTTGGCTTGATCTGTTTGGGAGGCAGCTGTGCGTTGGTGCGGGGTCCTGGGCTCGTTGCATGAGTTGGCTGTTTGAATCCTGGGACTTATGCAGGGACACTTGGCTCGGTCTGAGAGCGGGGGAATGGACCTGCCTGGACTGAGTCTACCAGATCGATCCTGGTCCTCGGGGGAGACCTTGATCTGGAGGAGGTGGGAATGGGGGGTGGGCTGGGGGGAGGGGGAGGGGGACAAGAGGGGCAGAACAGGGGAATCTGTGGCTGTTATGTTGAACTGAATGGTGTTGTAAAATTAAAAAAAAAAAAAAAAAAAAAAAAAAAAAAAAACCTTCCTTAGAAAGAAAATGGGAAATGATGGGTGATGTCATTCTGTATGCTGTGAAAATGTGTCGCTCTGATTGGGTGATAAATAATGCTGTTTGGCCAATGGTGAGGTAGAATAAGGTTAGGTGGGACATTCTAAAGAAAGAGAGAGGAAAGAAGACAGAACAAGGAAGACACTGCTAGCCACCATCAGAAGAAGCAAGATGTAAAGGTATCAGTAAGCCACGAGCCATGTGGCAAAGTATAGATTTATAAAAATGGATTAATTTATGATATAAGAACTAGATAACAAGAAGCCTGTCATGGCCTTGGTTTAAAAATAATATTAGCCTGTGTGTGTTCATTTGGGTCTAAGTGTCTGCGGGACTGGCAGGTGAGAGAGATTTGTCCTGACTGTGAGCCAGGCAGGACACAGAGAAACTTTCAGCTACAGGATACACACACACACACACACACACACACACACACACACACACACACACACACATCCTGCTTAGTATGCCTGAATTTTTTTTTTCAAAACTAGCTTTCATGGTACCAGAAGGTGCCCTGCAGGCTTCAAAAAGAGGCAAGTGACCAACAGTTCTACCCAGCTCTGATGCCTATTAACCACCACAACAAACCAGCATGGCATGATAACCTTAATGCAGTAATGGCACACATACTTTGGCAGTGGTAACCAATATCCCTCTAATTGAACTTGTATCTTCTCAGCAAGAGGAAAATAACATGTAGTACTGGAAACCTAGAAAACTACTCAGTCATGTATCTCGAAGAACCTACAACTGCCACTTTCATAAACCAGCATAATCCATAGCTACATTCTAAATATGTGTCTTTATATCCACAGATAATTATAGTTCCCAACCCTCATCAAGAAACTTCCCTTAGCAGCAGATGGATACCATTACAGAAAAACCACAAACAATCACAATGCAGAATTTCGAAGCTCAGCTCCAGTGGATACATCCACAACAAAGCTCTACATCTAAAGCTCAGGGATCCGGTGGAAGAGGGGCGGACAGATTGTAAGAACCAGAAGATCTGAGAGTTTACTATGAGACTGTGTCTCCTAGAAATGTTAGATGCTAAACCCATGAATTGTCTCCAACATGGCTGCCTAAACACGACCTGAACAATGATGAACACCAAAAGACATGCTAACATGTAGTTATTCTCAGCTCACCAAAACCTATATGTCACACTCACCTATAGAGCAAGCTGGTATCTCATGGCAGACACAATAAAGACACTAAGAAAGTCTTTGTTTCCCTAAAACTGTAAAATTCTGTATGCTCCTTTCCCCTGCATTTAGCTCTGACTTAGTAACTAAAGGTGTAATAACTATTCTATGGTCAAGAGCAGAGAAGAGAAAACGTTAAAGAAGGTGTGGCAGAAAGACAGAAAATGCAAGGCTGTCTGACGCAGTCCTTGTTTGTGCAGCTCGGAATTTCTTGTCATCTGAACGAAGTAAAACATACTGTTTTTTAAGCCACTGTATTTAATGTATATAGAAAAGATCATTCCTGAAAAAAGAAACAAAGCACAACCCAGCTTATAGAATTCTGGGCACATAATAATTAATAACAGTGGAAAGAGGAACCTGATGGAAACAATAAGCCAAAGATTGAAGAATGGCAGGGTTGGGGAGTGGGCAGGGTGTCCTAGCACAAGGGCAAAGAAACTATCCCAGAGTTCATCATTTCCAGTTTGTAATGATGTGATGCCCTCAAGGAAGGAAATGAGTTGAAGTTTTTGAAGTCACACAGAGAAACTAATCCAGAGGAGTATACTGATGTTGCAAGGTTTAGTTTGGCTCACTGGTCAATCAACCATCTGGTACTTTATCCTTTTCCATTTATTTCTGTAAATAATTCCACTACTCCTTTTCTTTCTAATAATATTCCTTTCCTGGTTGTCCTAGTTAGGCTTGATCTTGCTGTGATGAAATACCATGAACAAAAAGCAAGTTGGACAGGAAAGAGATTATTTGGTTTATACTTCCATATCACTGTTCATCACCAAAGGAAGTCAGGATAGGAACTCAAGCAGAGCAGGAACCTGGAAGCAGGAGCTGATGCAAAGTCCATGGAGGAGTGCTACGTACTGTCTTACTCTCCATGGCTTGCTCAGCCTGCTTTTTTTTAGAACCCAGGAACACCAGCACAGGCGTGACCCCACCCACAATGGACCTGGCTCTCCCCCATCAGTCACTAAGAAAATGTCTTACAGGCTTGACTACAGCTAAGATCCTCTCTGAAGATTATAGTTTGTGTCAAGTTGACATGAAAATAACCAGCATACCTCTTTTGTTTTTTCATTCTATTTAGCCCCTTGGTGGTATAGCTTGCATGACATTTTTTAGTAATAAATCCCATTATCATCGATAATGTTCTTTCCTTTGTGCTTATGAACTGTACTTTACAAATTAATTTCATTTTTTCTGGTCGCACGGAAACAACACAGTATGTTTTATGATAATCATCAAAAGTATAATTTATAGACAAATAAAGAGAGGTTCTTTCTAAAAAAAATTGGCTGAAATTTCACACAGAATCTTTCTACAATTTATAGCACAAATGAATAGTTATAAGTTTCCTAAATAAATCTTTAGAAACTACCAACTTAGCATGAAGAGGTGAAAACACAAGTTAAATATGACAACTGAGAAGTGCCACAATATAAAGCTGTTTCTGTCCCCTTTGCTGGTATACGTCCCTGGAGCTCACTCATCCTGTGCTATAGACAAGCAGCTCTGACATTCAAAGTTCTTCAACATGCCGAGGTTACTCAATAATGTCCCCTCTAAATATGATTAATGTAGAGAAAGAAACAGGAAAAAGAGGAAAAGAAGAAGGAGCGAGGAAGAAAAGAAAAACAAAAACATACAGTTGCCCTCTGCACCTTTTTCTTGTTCTTTAGGTCTAGTGTTTGAAGTTTAATTAATAGAAGAAAATATGTTAAATATTCTCATAAGCATCTGAGCACTAGTTAATTATCAAAATAGCAAGGAGGCAAAACTTAGCATATTCTACCCAATGTTTTCTTACTGCCTCGAGTCAGGGAATTTGAGAACAGTAACATAATTGTATAGCTTAATGTACATATAACTGAACTACACAGATACATGAATATCTTAATTGTGTGTCTTTGACTAACAAAAGATAAATTCTTGGTAGGTTGGGAGGGGGCAAAAAAACAACCAGTAATCTGAAAGTTCAAAATATTTAAAAAAAAAAAAAAAAGCAATAGAATAAGGCTTTAAAAGGTGGGGAACTTGGAATCTCCAAAATTTTGAGCAGTAAAAATTAATATGATATTTCTTGATAATTTTAAAACCAAGAATAAATCTATCTCAATTGGGTTTTCTCCAGGAAGAGATCGTCCAATGCCTAGCAAAAGACTAAAGTCCTGGCAAAAGGATTCTGCCGGTCCCCCATGGAAAGCCGAAGTCTGTATTAGAAGTATACATGAATGTTGGGAGTATAAATAATGTTCACCATAATGATACAATTTCAAAGTCTAAAGTTCTATTTTTCTAGGTAAACTAAGATATTAATGAAGGAAATCAATATTATAGAGCAATCCATGTCAAAACAGAGTTGGCATTTGTTCAACAGTTAATTTTCATACCTCTTGATATAAAAGACAGGAAGTAAAGAAAAGCTGGAGCTAACACTAATGCATGCAAACCATCTCTAGAGAACAAAGGGGTAAAAGTTGAATGTCTTGAATTGTTTTCCTTTGGAAGAAAAACAGTATTTTGTAAAACCTTCCTTCTTTGAATGCAAACTAATCCTAACTTCCACACTGGACTGGTTAGTATTATTACATTCTCTAAATCAGAAGGTCATGTCACCATTTAAGAACTGTTAGCTTGCCGGGTGGTGATGGCACACACTTTTAATCCCAGCACTTGGGAGGCAGAGCTAGGCAGATCTCTGTGAGTTCAAGGCCAGCCTGGTCTACAGAGCGAGATCCAGGAAAGGCGCAAAGCTACACAGAGAAACCCTGTCTTGAAAAAACAAAAAAAAAAAAAAAGGAACCATTAGCTTTCAAAAGCACAAGCTAAACTTGGAAGTAGGTTATTCTTTTTAAATTGAAGTGATTTCATGTCATTAAACTGATGAGATAATCAAAGGCAGAGATTAAGACAATTATAATCAATTAATAACTTTAATATTATTATGTATCTAAATTGGTATTTTCATATAATAACAGTAAAATGAAGTACAATCATTTATTGAATGCCAAGACAATTAATCATGTCAAAGATAATGATTTTAATGACAAAATATGGATATGACCTTTCATTTATCAGAAACCGCTGGCATTTTCAAAAGAAATGGCTTAGTAAACACTGTCCTAATTATACTTCAAGACTCTAAGAAATCATTTGAACTTGTTTGTCTCAAAGATAAACACCTCTAAATGCCATAATACAAAGAGCTAAATGTCCTTATGTAGGAACATTTAGATACTCCCCTACATAGACAAATCATATTAACACTCAAAAGCTGTGCTGTATATAGTCTTAACTTTATACATGAAATTATGCCTCTCACTACAGCTCAGTTAGAAATTCTGACTCATCTGATTTTACTTTTAAGCCAGAAGAGAAGGCTCACTGGAGGTCTGTTACCAGGGTCTGTGAAAAGCGAATACATGCTAGAGTGGGATAAAACATGGACAAAGCCTTGGTGGCAATAATTCTAAGATGGCCCTGAAGATATTTTGCCTCAATATTCAAGCCTATGGGTATGATGAACCGTGACATCTGTGGTATATTATCTTATATGATAAAGGAATTTTACAGAGATAGTTAAAAATTACCAAATCAGGTGGCTTTGAGTTAATGAAATATAGGTAGGCATCACATATCCAAACAAACAACTGAAAAGAAGAGTGTTAACTGTCTGGTTGAAGAAGAGAAAGCCAGAGAGATTCAAAGCAAAAAGAACTTGATGCATAGTTTCAAGCTATGTATAGTTTCAAGGAAAATAGAGAAGATATAATATAGACAAGCATAGAAGAGAGTCCCCTAGAAGAAAGGACAGTCAGTCCAGACACAATGCCAACAACTTGGATAGTCTTGAAAACCAGCTGTGCCTCAGCTCTCAAGTAAGAGCCCAGTGTGATAGGTTCTGTGCCCATAAGACCTACACAGAGGACCCACCGGAGTCCTACAGGATCTATGTACCTATGAGATGTTGAGCTGCTATTGCTTTAGTTTGCTAAACTTGTAGTAACCTATTATTTGACACCTGTATGTGGCCTGGGATGAAAGTAGCATTCGCTAAGGGGAGCATGAAGTTGTCCTTTCAGTTGAAAATCTCTGGATTCATGTCAAAACCCTGGGGCACAAAGAAAAATCTTACAAGAAATTTGCCCTAAAAACAAAATAGAAAGTTTTTCAGTTTTAAATGAAGCCCTTATTTATTAACATATATTCAGTTGGGGAGAAACTCTGGAACTATATATAAAATAAGAATTTTGAGAAGGCATTCTTTTACCCAGCCTTCATCTTTTTTTTTTTTAACCAAAGAATATACTTTGATTTACAACAACTTTACAGAGATTTTTTTTAGTAGCCCACTGGGTACTAATCATTGAATTTTTTACTCCTAACCCCAGAGACAGAGAGGGAAAGAGGGAGGAATAAAGATGAGAAAGAGAGAGAGACTGTACAAAAAAGAAAGAGTGCTCATTTGCTGGTTCCCATGGTGTCGAGTCTCACCCTGTGACTCACTTTAAGATGCCAACAGGATTTCTAAAAGGTTAACAATTGAGTCTTACAAGCCACTGCAGGCTGTTTTCAGGAAACCGACTAAGGAAGAAGTGGTTTGGAGGCAACAAAATTGAATAACTCAGAGTATCAACATTCCATGATCTGATTCTGCATTTAGAACGCATGGTTTATAGTATATGTAAGGGCTCTTTCATCTTTTTCATACTCAATTATCTTTTCACTTAGTAAAAAAAAAAATCAGATAAGGATTCCATTCTCTTTTACTATCAAATATTAGAGAGAGAGAGAGAGAGAGAGAGAGAGAGAGAGAGAGAGAGAGAGAGAGAGAGAGGAATATAGTTGCACAAAAAGTTCAACCACAGAGCAGTAAGTAATTGCAGAATTAAAACAGACATTAAATATTTGAAAGGTTCCTTTGAAAGTAGAACCTATAGGTGGTAAATAGGTCTCTGTACTGGTGTTTTAGTGTGAGGAACAGAGCGGCCATGCCCTGTATGTTCTGCTCAGTTCTGAGAAGAACTGTTCAAGCAATATCTCAGAAATGCAATGTGGATGTCATACAGAAGTTCTTCCTAAAGCAGACAACAGTCTTTAGAGAAGTGAGATTTGAGAGGTCTTTTAGCCACAATCCCAGCTTCAGTGGCTTCAAAAGGCTTTGTGTGATTTTCAAATAAAAAATTAATCTTTTGATAATTTCTTCCTACCTAAAAATGGTCTCCTTTTAGTTGAGAAACTAGAGTATGCAAAACTTAATTTTGTTCCCAAATTTCTGTACCATCTAGCTGCTGATCAAATCTTTGAAATAAAATATCAAATATGGGGTAGGAGAGGTGGCTCAGCAGTTAAGGGTACTGGCTGTTCTTCCAGAGATCCCAGGTTCAATTCCCAGGACCCACATGGCAGTTTGGTCTGCAACTCCCATTCCAGAGAATCCAACACTGTCACACAGACATACATGCAGGCAAAATACAAATGCACATAAAAATAAATATAAAATAAGAATCCTACCTCTAAAAATAAGATATTATCTAAACACTGATAAATTTGCCTCATTCAGTTTTATACATTATATCAACAAAACACACACACAAACATACACACACAAGAAAACTATATTCACTATAACTGCATGTAACTCTTGTTACCTAAGTTGTTAGTGTCAAAGGCCTGAAGCCCTAACAAGTGACATTCAGCCACCTATCGTCAATGGAAATTTGTCTCTTTAATTAAATATGGATAATAGTGAAAATCAGGAAATATTTATTCATTGTCACCTCACTGGGAAGAGGAACAAATAAAGACTTGCCATCCCAAAAGTCCATCTTCAGAGTTCTTGACTTGAGATAAATTTAAATGTAAGTCCAAAAGTGTATGAAACTAGAAAAAAAGATGTGAAAAAATTAGCAGTCCTGATTAAAGTGTGGCCCATCAGGACCTGGGCTCCAGTCTGTCCTGCTAGATGGTCTGACAACTGTGTGAAATCTTTCCTTGCTAAACAAGCTCCTTCTGTGGCAGGCATCAGGCTTGTCTTTTTCTTCTTAAGCATGAGAATTCTGAGCAAATTCCTATTCTTAGGGACTGGAGTTTCAACAGTGTGATAACCAAAAGAGGGTCACAAGTATCTTTCTTTAGAATCGCTCTGTTTCTGCCAAAATGGTTGCATTATGATATAATATATGTATATATAATTATATATCATAACATAATTAAAAATTTAAATAACTATTTAAATGTACAGGAAAATATATAATTTTACAATTCATTTAGCAAATGCATAAGAAAAACTGTCACAAGACTGCTGTCATACACAATATATCTTTAACAAAGGCACTTCTGTCTAAATATAACTCTGATGTAAGGAAAAGAAATGTCAAGTGCATGGCTCTCAGAATATATTGCCAGGATACAAATGGATCTTGGAGACCATCTAATTTGGTTCCATTATTACAAATAAGGAGTTCTGGTGTAAAAGGCAGGGGAGTCTACTATACTCTCTCCAAAACCTTTGCCTCTAGTATGATGTACCAATCTCTTGCTAATGTGACCCAGTGCATTGCCTTACTATACTGAACATGGATAAATACAGAGATTGTAATATTATGAACATTATAATGACATTTCACTGAAGTGTTTGCTGAAAAAAAATTTGAAAATCTACACTTTTTATATCCTAGAATAAATTTAGAGTTTGACACTGAGCTTTCTGAATGAACAGACATTAGTATAAACCTATCTAGCAATTGAATCCTTACCTAGACTCTCGAAATAGATGTGATGCCAGTCAAGAAACAGTCAAAATGCCATGGTTTTCGGAGCAAGTACCCTGAGAAACACAGAAACCAAAGAATCTGAGTCCTTTACAGGAGAGAAAGTGTTAAGACATGACCAGAAAAAAAGAGCCTTATATAACCAAAATAGCATTGTGTTCATTTGCAGCCGTTGGTAATGGAGTCATCCTCCTGTAGGCTTTTAAGCAGCTAATGTTTCCTGCAGATTTACACATCCCCTTCTTGGACAGAGGGAGAGGCTCACCACATTCATTTTTTTTAAGTGAGAAAACTTACAAGGAAGAAGATTTAAGAGATATTTTTGTGGCGTCGGAAACTTTTCATGCATTTGCCATCAAGTTACTCGGGGGAACTTCAGGGATGCAGTCTGTCTGCATTGCCATCCTTGCTGAGAAAGGCTTTATAGTAATCCAGCCATCTCACTCACCTGTGCTCCCAAAATAACCCCGGACACTCATCGGTTTACCAAACAAGATTAGGTGGAATTCTTTCTTGGATCTGTGTCCTGGGATGCTTGCATGCTTCTTGACAGGTGCCCAAGAAAAGTTACAACACACAAGTACTGCCTTTTGCTCCCACACCCCAAATCTTCTGTGATGTGATTATATTATTTTTATAATAGGACAGTCACAAAAAATGTTGTTTCACATCTGCAAATTTTTAGAGTGTTGACAATTAAAGCAATATCAGGGGAGAGCTTTTAATTTAAAGCTTTTAGAGCTTTGAATGCATATCAGGAAGGTAGACCAGTTAGCACTGAGGCATCAGCACCCCCACTTTTTTTCTTAATATGTGATTTTTCTCATGGTCAGTTGAAGAAGAGCTGAAGGCCAGTGTTCTCTAGTCATGGTCCAAGAGACTTTACCCCAGTGTGGTGCGCTTGTCAAAGAGCTTCATTCAGGGACTGGTGCTGGGGTGGAGCCCAGAGATAGAGTATTTCTCTAATATGTGTGGGGCTCCAGACTAAACGCCCAGCAAACACACACACACACACACACACACACACACACACACACACACACAGAGAGAGAGAGAGAGAGAGAGAGAGAGAGAGAGAGAGAGAGAGAGAAGAGAGAGAGAGAGAGAGCAGTCACAAAGCAACCACATCTAAACAGGCAGTGAAAGCTTAATTAAATGCATATTGCCTAGTTACGTCTCTGTAAAATAGAGAAAAAGATCCATTTCCTTTCCATGCACTCATCAAAACATGCCCAACAATGGGTCTTATTTTCTCCTTGCCTTTCCAGTTCTCTCACATCCAACACCCACTAGACTCCTTGCCAAAATCAAGGGAGAAAGGAAAAAAGAAAAATGCAGAAAAACAAAAACTTCCAACAGCGAGTTTTTGTTCTGTGTATGTCTATATGTCTGAGTGTATGTGAATGTGTATATGTGAGTGTGTGTGTGTTTGTGTGTGTAAATGAGTGTCTGCATATGTGGGTTGTGAGTTTGTGAGAGTGTGTAAGTGTGTGTATGAGTTTGGGGGAGTTGTTTGCATGCTAGTGTGTATGGGAGTATAAGTGCGTGTGTAAGTGTATGTGAGTAAGATTATAAGGGAGTGTGTATGTGTGTATATGAGTGTGTGTTTATGAGTGAGAGTGTGTATGGGTGTGTGTATAAGTGTGTGTGCATGAGTGTCGGAGTATGAGTACATGACTGGGGAGTATATTTGAGTGCATGCATGTATGTGTCTGAGTATGTGTGAGAGTATATGTAAGTATGTATAAGTATGTGTATATAACTGTGGCAGGTATGAGTATGTGAGTGTGAAGTGATAAGAGTGTGTGGTCGTATTGTGGTTTTATTTGAGTGTGCATATGATAGTATGTATGGGTGAGTGTATGTAAGTGTGCTTGAGAATGCGTGAGTATGTGTATATGAATGTAAAGGTGTGTATGAGTGTGTGAGAGAATATGTGTGTGTATATAAATGTAAGAGTGTGTGCATGAGTGTGGGAGTATAAGTGTGTGAGAGTATATGTGTATATGTATCTGAGTATATGTGTAAGTGTATGCACGTGTATATGAGAGAATGTGTGCATCTGTGTGGATGTGTGAGAATGATTGTGCGAGTATGTGTATGAGTAAGTGTGTTTGTGAGAGTGATTGTGTATGAGTGTATTTGGGTGTGTGAGTATGAGTGGGGGTGAGTGTGGGGATGAGTGAGTGTGTATGAATATGTTTGTGAGAGTGTATTGTGAGAGTGAGTGTATATAAGTATGGAGGAGTGAACACATTAGTATGTGTGAGTGTGGGGGATTGATTGTGTTAATGTATGTGAGTGTGTTATTGTCTATAGGTGAGTATGTGTGGTGTGTGTGTATTTGTGTGAAAGTGTGTATGAGCATGTGTATGTATATGAGTGTATACCAGTGTGTGAATATGCATGTGAGTGTATGTATGAATGGATTGAGTGTGTGTATGTGAGTGTGTGTATGGTGTGTGTATGAGTGTATGTTTGCCAGGGTGCTTGCTCATGCTGCACATATGTGGAAAGACACTTATCACTATAAGACTTGGAATGAAGTAAGGAATTGTGCTGGTCTAACAGAGTGGCATTAGTAGATTGTTTCTAAATGTCCATGGCCTCATTACTCCTAGGAAGGTGGCTAGGCTTCTAGTACCAGTTATGCTTTCTTCCCAGGTCAGAGGGTCTTAAGCCCAATGAGACAGCCATTGGTTCCCACCAATTTGTAACTGCCATGTCTTGCACCTTGTATGCTAGTAATTGTGGTTTATAGCTGTTGCAGATGGATAGGACTGTTCAATGCTTCCCTCTTTTAGGAGTTTGTACAGCATTATCATGAATGCTAGACTGCAGGAAAGAGGCTTTCAGGTGAGATCCAGCTTGAGTCCTCTGAGTCCTGTGTCCTGACTATGTTGTGTCTTCAGCAATAAGGGCTGTCTTAGTTAAGGTTTCTACTGTGTGAACAGACACCAGGACCATGGCAACTCTTATAAAGGAAAACATCTAATTGGGTTGGCTTACATTTCAGAGGTTCAGTCCATTATCATCATGGTAGGACATGGCTGTGTGCAGACAAGCATGGTTCTGGAGAGGTGGCTGAGAGTTCTATATCTTTAGAGGCAACAGGAAGTGAACTAACTCACTAGGTGTGCCTTGAGCATATATTAGACCTCAAAGCCCACTTCCACAGTGATACACTTCCTCCAACAAGACCACACCTACTTCCACTAAGCCACATCTCCTATAGTGCCACTCCCTATGAGCTTATGGGGGCCAAATACATTCAAACTACCACAGAAGCCCACCCTCAACCCCTTAGATACTACCAAGGACTACTTCTATAATTTATATTGTCATGGAAGTCGCTTGAACTACCCTGACCAACCCTTTAAAAGGAGGCTTCTCATGTCTGATTTTATTAGTCTATAGTTCTTCTGGGGAGAAAATAATTTTTGTTTTGTTTTTGCTTTTTTTAAAACAGAGTTTTTCTGTGTAACAGCCCTAGCTGTCCTGGAACTTGCTTTGTAGACCAGGCTGGCCTTGTACCCACAGAGATCCACCTGCCTCTGCCTCCCAAGTGTTAGGATTAAAGGTGTAAGCCATCACCACCTGGGGAGAAAATAATTTTTAATGCCAAATGTTTACTAACAATATTAGTTGTTAATGTGTCTTACCATTTCTTGCAACAAAATGAATGCTCACCAGATTTATTTAGTTGAAACTTTTTGCATCTATGTTCTTCAAAGTAATTGGCCAGTGGTTTTCTTTTTTATTCTTCATTCTTTTCCTTTTGTAGTATCCTTATCTGGTTTTTGTATCAGGATAATACTAGCTTCATAGAATGAATTTGGTAGTATTCCTTCACGTTTTACTCTATAGAGCAAGTTAAGAAGAATTGATCTGAAGTCTTCCTTGGAAGTTTGTTAGAACTCAGCAACTAATACTTCTGGCTCTGAGGTTCTCTTTGATTGGAGGGTTTTAAGAATAGCTCAATATTCTTGCTTGTAATGGGTCTGTTTATTTAATCCTCTGGGTTTAATTTTGGCAAATGATACACATTCAGAAATTCTCCTGTTTCTTCTGTGTGACCCAGCCTTGCAGGGTGTAAGTTTTCATAGTAATCTCTAATGATGTTGAGCAATGACACCTATTTGATCTCTAATGTCATTCATTCATTTCTTCTCCTTTCTTTCTACCAAATTGGCTAAGGGTTTGGCAATCTCATCAACTTTTTCAAAGAACCAAATCTTTGATTTGTTATTTTTTAATTATTGATATTGTTATTTTAATCTCTATCTCATTAATTTATCTATTTCATCAATTTCTTCATGCTCTGAATCTCCAGAGTAATGAGTTGAGCATCCCTGCATTGGCATTAAAAAAAAGTGTGAATGCCTACCATAGAGACACTTGATCAACCATATTAATTGTTGTTCTATTCATAACAGCCAGAAACTGGAAACAACCTAGATATCTCTCAACAGAAGAATAGATTTTTAAACTGTAGTACATTTACAAAATTGTGTATTACTCAGCCATTTTTTTAAATGACATCATAAAATCTTCAGGCAAGTTGATGAAACTGAAAAAACAGTTCCAGAATGAGGTATCCATACCCAGAAACACAAATATAGTATGTATTTGTTTATATGTGGATGTTAGCTATGAATTCAATAATAGCCAAACTATAATTGATTGAACCACAGTGGATGGGCATAGGGTAATGGCATAGAGGGAAGAGATAGCTCTAAGTAGGAAAGGTAGATACAATAGATATGATGGAATGGAGGGAGCTGGAAATGGAGGATCAAGTGGGGAGGCAGTGTGGAGAGCAGGTTGTGGGAGGGAGTACAGGGAGAGACAGCTAAATTTATGAGGCACTTGAGGAGTGGTATGGGAACCTCATAGAGTAGAAGCTTCCTAACATATATACATATATGAAAGTGACCTAAATGAAATTGCCAAAACTGGGGGAGACAGAGTAGCAACTGGCTATCTCTTGTCATAAAACGAAGCTTCCAGTACCAGGATTGGGTTACATCTAATTGATTTGTTGGCCACGGGCGCACCACTGTAATCCCCAAACAACACAGACTGTTCCTAAGACTATAGGTTGCTCTCCACACACTGACAGCAAGACCTCACTGCTGAAGACATCTATACAACAGATGGAGATGTTGAGCCAGTGCCTGCACAGGGCCTTCACCCCTACATTCCAGCATCTTTAATACATGAAGGTATTCTGCACACTCTGAAAACAGAATTGTAAACACCAAGCCACCCACAACCCCTTTAACTATAATGGTATACAGCCTGAAAGATATGGTAGGGCAATGGTGGCACAAAGCTTGTGGAAATAACCAACCAATCACTGATTTACTTAAAGCCCACTCCATGAGATAGAACCTGTAACCAACATTGCTTCAGTGACTGAGAACTTGAGTCTAGATAACCCAGGGACCTAGGAAAAAAACCAAATAATACTTTCCTTTAAAAAAAAAAAATCGTGATAAAATGACTCCTAATGATATTCTGCTATACTCCTAGATCAGTCCCTTATTCAGCCATCATCAGAGAAGCTTCTTCCTGCAGCAGATGGGAGCAAATACAGAAACCCACAACCAGGCATTACATAGAGAGTGAGATGTCTTGGAACATTCAGCCCTAAATGGGATGTCTGTATTAAATCCCTCCCATCAGAGTTAAGGGAATCCCACAGAAGAGGAAGCAGAAAGAGCATTAAAGTCAGAGGTGATGAAGACACCAAGAAAACAAGACCCTCTAAATCAACATGAGCAAAGTTCATATGAACTCAAAAGACACGGAAGCAGCATGGAGAGGCCCTGCATGGTTCTGCACCAGATCCTCTGTGTATGTACTATGGCTTCCAGTTTAGTGTTTTTATGGGATTCTTGAGTGTGTGACCGAGTGGGTCTGATTCTTATGCCTTCTCTTGGGCTCTTTTCCTTCTGTTGGTTTGTCTTCTCCAACTTTAGTGTGATAGTTTTTGTTTTATCTTATTGTATTTTATTTTGTTATAATTTTTAAATGAATGAATGAATGAATGAATGAAAACCTAGTCACTAGGACAATGGTTCTCAACCTTTCTAATGCTGAGGCCCCTAAAACAGTTCCTCAAGCCCAACCATAAAATATTCTCATTGCTACTTCACAGGTGTCATTTTGCTACTGTTATGAATCTTAATGTAAATATCTGTTTTCCAATGGTATTAGGCAACCCCTGTGAGAGTTGTTCAACTCCACAAGAGGGTCTCAACCCACAGGTTGAAAACCATTGCATTAGGGTAATGGTTAAGAACTGAACTGTCACTTCTACATGCTGGGAGAGGAAAAATCAGTTTTCTCCAGTGGAATGATACTGAGTATAACAACCACTCCAGGACAGGCCTCATGTTCAGTAGTTGGCCAACATATAATGTGCTCCACAGTTTTTCAGTGTGCTTTTATTTGGTTACAATTTGGTGGTTGTGTGAGAGGGAGGGTATGGTTTTATTTTGCCTTCTTGGATTGTTATTGTGTTGGGTTTTTATTTTTTTGATAAATAACTTAAAGTTCGGTATTATGTTTTGTTATCTCTTAGAAGCCTGTTCTTTTCTAATGAGAGGCAGAAAGGGAGTGGATCTGGATAAGAGGGGAGGTGGGGAGGAACTGGGGGAGTAGAGGGAAGGACAACTATAATCAGAATATATTGCATGAGAAAAGAATCTATTTCCAATGAAAGGGAAAAATAAAAACAGTCAAGAATAGAAGCTGTGAAAAGGAAGGCACCTTCAGAGACAGCTGTATAATCTGCATTAATTGACTCATTTAATTAGCCAGCTTGAATAAAGCCCTACTGATTAGATACATTTTTTAGTTTAATATCTAACTTATTTTAAGGCACAAAAATAATTTTGGCATCATATTTACCTCAAATTATGTCCATGCTAAAATGTAATTAGGAATAGTTCCAGAGAAAAACAAACATGTTTTTATTGAATGGATATGGAAGAGGAAAAAATGAAAAGGATATATACGGAGGAAAAATCAGTTATCATAGAACAAGAAAGACAAGATCAGTGGCTGCACCTGTGAGCCAAGGCAGGCACTGTAGACAGACTTAAATGGCTGAAGATAAGCAGCAGTCATGAAACAGAGGAAGGGAGCCTTGGGGTACAACAGAGGTTTCCTAGACTCCTGGATGTCAACTTGGAAGTTCAGGTGCAGAAGCTCACAGTCAAGATCTCCTCTAAGTCAGTGGCTTCAGGTTCTTATTTTACCAATTGAAAGGATGACACTTATGAACCTCAGAAGGTGAATTTTAGAAAGGAAATTATTACATGTTCACAGGTGAACACTTAGGAGAGGAAGCAGAGCTTTTTACAGCAATAGTGGCTCCCAGGAAGCAGGTGGTTGACAAACTGCTAGTGTAGGGGATTTTCAAAAAACTATGGCAGAAAGTAGGGAGAAGCAATGGAAAGTGAGTCCAGTCAGTCCACCCACAAGGAAGGGTACCTCTCGGTTTGAGTCATGTCTCACATGTAGCTTTCAGACAAGGTGCTCATCTAGGTGCATAAAAGAAGAGAGATAAGTAGACATCAAAGCAGTAGCAGAGACCACTCTAGCTAGGACAAAAACCAAACATGTTTTCTGCTTCTGGCCAAGAACAAGAGTCATATTTGAAGACTCTGCCTTTAATTGTTGGCTGGTCTCCATCTTCTGTTCTCTCGAGTAGAGAGGTGACATACAAGAGACGTTTTTGTCCTGTTTCTGGTTTTTTACCGGTGTGTACTTTTTTCACTGCTGGCCAAGATGAATCAATTCTTAGGGAAAGCAAAATCCAAGGCTATGCCATCCAGCCTGACTGGTTGCAGGGACAGAGTGCATGGGAGGGCAGAGTCCAATGATATGATTCCAGGGTTGAATGCTGAGCTAGTGAAATAAAAGGGTCCTATCAAGAAGATGAGAGAGGACTTCTGTTGTCGCTCAACTTGGGCTTTATATTTTCATAGAGTCTTTATGGAAAAATAGTTTATTTTCCACTTGTAGTTGGGTCTGTGGCGTGTCTCATTTTGTCTGTAGCTTTACCAATGAACTGTTAGGACAGTTGACTTTGATTTCAGAGCAAGGATTGTGATTGGGAATTGCACATCAGGGCTGTCTTTGGACTCGGCTCCATGGTGAGGCGATTCTCTTACACAGCACCTGGACCCGAAGCCTAGGCACACAGCTCTGGGGACAGTGGGAAGCACTGACTGGCTTCCTGTGCTTCCTTGGGAGTTAGCTCTTTTAGGATCTCAGATGTCAGAATATCTGGAGCCACATGCAGACTTTTCAGGTCACCTTCCGGGGGGATTGTGCAGTGTTAGTTAAGCTCCCCTTGGAGGGCGATGGCGGGCTAGTGTGAAACTAACCGAGGGAATTGGTCCAGCAGCGTACCTGAAACACTCGAAGCATCAGACTGCTTGAGAATGTTTGAGCCTGACAATTTTGCTGATGGCCTTTGTTATTTATACAACTGATATTTGTGTACTTAACAAACTTCTGGAAGCATATGCCTTTCTTGAAACCGTTAAAGTGGCCATGCATTTAATACCATGGCCTATCGGTAGAATTGAGTATTTCGGACCAGGTTCCCTATAGCACAGTTAATGCTATGTTTGGAGTAAATGCAGTAATGTTTAGTTTTCTACTTTGTCTTGTATAAGGTAGAACTCTGTGTATGTCAATTTGTCTGTAAAAGGAAAAGTACATAGTAATATTAAAATGATTTCTATGACTGTGAATCACTCATTTATTTTTCCAATAACTGATACTGTACATTCCTAGCTACTAGCTGTATGTGTATGTAACTTTTACAGTTTCAATGGAAAGTTGTGTTTCTTTTGATCAGGGCTCTTTGATCTCATTTTAGCTTGCTTTGTTTGAGTTAACTGTATTTATCCTTGTATTAGCCGTCGAATGCCAACTCTAATGATACGTACACTAATAAAGAATTGAACATTGTAGTTTCGACAGTGAGTCCAGTTATTGTTGAGTTTATAGCTTAAAATATGGGAGGGATTTGCTGCTACAATTCGTTTGCAAAACATTGATGGAAGAGATGGAACGTAACCGCTATCATGAACTTCAGGAACAATACTAAAAAGACACGTTTCATCTCTGGTTTCTTGTTTGAAATGGGGAGAGTGAAATCATCAGATCCCAGCTGATGCACCCAGTCTTATGAGGGACCATTTGCATTTTTAGAGGAGTTAAGGTGATGTTTGTGCTTTGCTTTATGAATATGACCCATTCCACTCATAGCTCATGCACAGGTGCCTAAGTTGATTAAAAAATAAATTACTTAATAAATAAATATATAAATACAGATTTTGTTCTTTGCCAAAGAAAACTGATAGAGGTTGTATCCAGTTCCTTTGCAAATGTTTTATTCCATTTGGCTTTGTACCACCCTCCTTTCCTTTCCTCACCCTCACTATAGCTTGACCCATGGCAAACAAACCTTTAGAATCCAAGAAAAAAAAGAGCTACTAATATAACAAAGGGCATGCAGTTTATTAGTGGGCCAGTTTCACCTCACCGCTGTATCTAAAGAAGTGCAACTTATATCATTTAAGAAGTTAGGGTCAACTGATTCTTAGAGCAGTGGTTCTCAACATGTATGTAGATCTTGACCCATTGGTGGGGTCGGGTCGAATGACCCCTTCACAGAGGTCACAGCCCAGATATCCTGCATATCAGATATTTACATTACAATTCATAACAGTAGCAAAATTACAGTTCTGAAGTAGCAATGAAAATAATTGTATGTTTGGGGGTCACCACAACCTGAGAAACTGTATTAAAGGGTCACAGCATTAGGAAGGCTGAGAATCACTGCCTTAGAACCTTGTTTAAAATATGTAACCGGATGATCTTGTATTTGTTTGAGGGAAGTGATTTCTCTTATTGAGTGTTTGGTTTTCTCTGCCATTCACATTCATTTTTTATGTTCAGTATTTCAAATACACTTTGTATTAAAGGATTTTAAAGTACCAAAACTGTAACTCAGTACAGTGGATTGTTTTCTGTTGTGACGTTAATATGACACAATGAAATTGTATAAAGTGTTGTCAATTTGATTATTGACATGAATAACATGTTTACAAATAAACTGTGGTGTTGATAAAAAAAAAAAAAAAAGAAGAAGAAGATGAGAGAGCGTCCCACCAAGGTTAATTCCATGACATTGGGAGTTAAGGAACTGAAGAAACATAGAAACAAGTGTATATTGACCAGATTGAGGATTTACAGGACCAATTGGAAAATATGATGGAACACACAAATGGAATCTAAGAAGTGCTAGGTGGCAGCTAGGGTATGCCCAGAATTGTATGAATTTGGCCTAGAAGCAGGGTTGAATGCACTGGGCAATGAGCTTCTGGCGGATGAGAAAAGTTCTTACTTGGACAAAGCAAGATCAGTACTAGCAATTCCAGACACTGTTTCCAATGACACAAGGAACAAGGATGAAGTGCTGATGGGTGAATTTGGACGGCTGCAGGTCCCTCCTTAGTAGACTTGAAGTATTCTAGAACCATAAGAAAAATAAATACGTATACTGGGACTAGAAAATATTTCCAAATTTGCCAGATAGATTTGGGTTTCTTTCCTTTCTTTGAAGGTAAAGGTAATTACATTGCTCCTGTGTTTTTATTTTTCCATTAAGAAACTGACTACTTGGGGGAAGCTTTCTTTGAATAAAATTTGATTCTTTTTCTCTTAAGAAAGAGTAACTTAAAAGTTAATGAATACTTGTTATAATAATGAGTGAGCAGAAGCTGGGCATGGAACAGGGCTAGCCCCTGAAGAGCAGAAGGATTCTGACCTAGTTCAATGGTTGCTTGATTGGGTTTTTGGTTTTTTTTTTTCTGGAATGGTTAATAAGGTATTTATAAGTACGTTTATAAGTATACTTTATGGAGAATTATGACCCCCCAAGAACCCCAAAATATAAACTGAACTTACTCTGTTAAATACCTGTAAGAAATAATTTAGATTTTTAGAGAAAGAGGTGCATTATAAAAAAAAAAAAAAAAAACTGAACAGATCTTGTACGAGCGATTATCCTGTCAAACAAGTCGCCTGCTGTTCACATGGTGCCGAGTTAAATCTGATCTATTTCCCCATAATTCTCGATGATACCATTACCAGGAAATAGCACTCTGATGTTGAGCTGAGCCTTGAGCAGAACATAATTTGGAAGTATGGATCATTTTAGGAGTTTATAAAGGCTAAGAAGCAGAAATGCAAGAAAAACCTCAGGGAAACACAAGTCTTACAGAATTTTTCTGAAGATCCTGTAGGAAGTTCAAAAATGGTTTGGATACCAGGCCACTGATGGCTAACACTGGAGTTAAACACTAAACTGAGAGGGGTTCTCTTTCATTTCTAGTCATTAGAAAGTTCTCTGTGGTAGAAAGAGAAGGGAAAGCTGGTAGAGAGTAAGCTAAAGGAAGAGGTGCCTCAGGTGTATGGAAGAAGGCAGGAAGGAGGATCTACACATGGGAGTGAGCAGGATGACACTGGGTTGCACTCCCCAAGCTAATTCAGTGCTATCATTAAGCCCTAAAGTGGTTGTTCTTAAAGGACATGAGAATTTGCATCTTAGTATCTCACAACGACTTAACAAAATACATTGGGCTCATGTACTAGGCCCTCTGTTTTAGATAAATTATATATGCCTGTTTGTCTCCAATTGTTTACAGAAGAGTGCACTGAATTTGGTCACTAATGAGCTCCACCCAGTGCAGCTCCTCTTCATTAGAAGCAGCCATAAAGATGCCTTGTGTATAAAGGAACCATGTCCTTCAGCGTGTTCATTGTTGGATGTTGTGCTGTATTAGATTGCAGAGATTACATCATCTCCCAGAAGGTGGCAGGCCCCTCATCCTTCCAGCTGGCATGAAGACACCAAAATGCTCTCAAATAGGCCTGGCATCAATCAGCAGTAGCCTGGTCTACCATTTCACTTGTGCCGCAATTCTTGGCTTTGAAAACATGAACTCAATTTACCCTTCTTCCAAGTGCCGGCCTGTCATTACCTAAGCCTGGGTAGAGCAGGTTCTAATTACCAGAGTTTTTAATGCCTTGAGAGAAGAACCCTTCAAAGAGCTCCGATTTTTCCAACATCAGACTACAATAGGCCTAGGAACAATTTTAGCCTAAGCATCTCTGTTTAGGTGAGGATCAGAAAATTATTTGTCCAAAGCTGCACACTTCACTAAACTAACAGCAGAGAGGCCAAATCTTAGCCTTCTGTTTCACTGGTTTTCATAATTATGTGCTAAAACTAATACAGTTGAAGTCAAGTGAAGGAGTCCTGGGCCAAACCTGAGCAAACGTTAGAATCATCAGAGGATTTTTTAAGTGAAAGTCCAACAGCACACTCCAAATAATTTGATCAACCATTAATAAAGCTTAGTCCTATTTTTTTTAAGTTTCCAGCCAATTTTTATGTGGAAGCAATTAAAAAAATCACTGTTTTTATACTTCTTCTCCCCCTATGTGTTCCTGATGTATACCTACTGTCCTAGGTCTAATTATTAGTGGAAAACTCTCTATTTTTTTTCCTAGTATGTATGACAAACAACATCCTACCTTAATTTGTCTGACTTAGGCCATTGAAATAGCAGCCATGATGTCAAATATAAAATTCTTCCAAAATCACTTTAAAAATTGCAGTCTGATCATAGTGTTAAAAAAAAGCAGCCTTCTCTGTTTTGGGATTTTCTCTGTAAGAAAGAGATCTTTCCATTTCTATATCTATACTGGCTTTTGGCTTCCTAAGCTTAACAGAATGATATAGGCAAGTCATGAAAGACTTTGAAAAGCTTGTTTTGCTATGACGTGCCTAAACATAGCCATCTGAGTTCCCTCTTTCCCAGATCAAGAAAGGACAATTTCTTGATGTTGGCTACAAAAAAAAAAAAAAAAAAACGGTGAGGAGAAGAGGGCTGGTGAGATGGTTCAGTATGTAAGATTCCTTGCCCCAGGTCAGACAGCCTGAAGTCAGAATGCACGTGGCGGAAGGAGAGATCCCCACAAGTTGTTCTCTGACCTCCACACAACCCTCTCCAAATAAACAAATGAATGCAAACAAACAAACATAAATAAAACCACCAAAATTATAAAGAAAAGGGTCTACATTTGTAAAACAAATATGGAAAACACATGTAATAAAAGGATTGCCATGCGTTTTTATAAAACCTGCATTCAACTTGACGCTGCTCCTAAGTGACGACATTGTCAACTTCAAAGATCACAGGAACAATTCACGTAGGAGGTAAAAAGTCACTATGTAAATTTATGAAAGTATGAGGAACAGGAGTGGTGGCAATATTAAGCACAAATAAATCTGCGACCATCGTGATCCTTCCTTTCAGGTTCTGTGTCGTCTGAGGGTATACCTCATTCTCCATAAGCACAATCTAGCTACACCGCGTAACTAGTGTAGAGGACAGTTGCCAGTGGCCCTGAATTCATAACCTTCCGCTCAGGAGACCACAGAAATAATAGACAGATTTCCACCCTATTCCAACAGCAATGGCCCAAGAAGACTAATTCACTAGTGATACCATTAAGCTACTTTTGAACTCACATGGTAGAGGCACCTAAGAGCCAGGGAAATACAAGATTAAAAAAAGCAACGTCTTTAAATGTACAGGAACTTCTACCACATCCCTCCTGAGACTCTTTTTACTTAGCTTAGTGAGCTTTCCAGGGACTTTGATGAACAAAGAGGCCACCATGTACTTCAGTCTCTGTGAAAACATTTCTCTGAGACCATGCTACATTATCTTAGTAACCTTCCCTTCCTTCAAATCCAGGAGATCCTTAGAATCCTACCTCAAGGTTTGAAAACAACCAATAAAATTATGTGCTAACATAGATGGGTGACAAAGAATAAAAAAAAATCATATAAAAAGGTTGTACTTCCTGCACGATGTTTTGAATGGGAGTTCAGCTGAGACTGCAAACTTACATAAAAGCTTGTTTTTCTGAAGAAGTCTCTGTGTCCCATTTCCTTGATCAGAATCCCACAATACCCATTTCCATTTAAGGAACCTCGGTAGCTGAGTTTGTCCAAATGGGTTCTGGTAATGTCTAAGACTGAATCTCACTTCTACTCAGCAATACTGGGAAATATATGTGTACATACCACACACACACACACACACACACACACACACACACACACTGTATGACGTCGGTGAAGGGGCACAGAATATGTTGGAAATTTAAAACAGAGTCGGCCCCATGGTTATGCCACCATCCTCACAAACTCAAAAAGCAGATGTTTCAATTCCGTGGATTCGTAGAAGAAAGATCACAATCTATGTGAGGGAAAACCTGCTTGTTTCTACATCGAGGGTATGCTAGATGCATTCTCCCAAACCCATCAACAAGCACCGAGAGTGACCTGTTTCCCTGTGAGCACTGCTGCGACTCCATTGGAAAGGCGCTACGAGAAGCACGGTGACACACCAACAAGAGAGACCTAGATCTCTGCTTCACTCTGAACAGCCTCCGAACACAGATGGAGGAGCATTGAATTACACAGGAAGTACAGAAAATAATGAAACCCAGACTTAAGGTGTCCTAACCTTTCCCTGACCTTAAGGAAACAAAAACTTTGCAAGCAATACTTTAATGCTCTATACCCAAGTATCAAGTGGAATCAAGGATTTGTGGATTAGTCAGGGCCTAAAGAAAACAGGTCAAAGAAAAGGAGACATGAGCTATGTGAGTTAATGCTCTTTCTGATCCATTTCAGAATTTATTTCTTGTCTGTTTGCTTCCAAGTTGGGACCACATTCAAAGGTAAAAGACATACTGACTACACACAGCTGGTGAGCATTTTAATACCAAAAGTCCAAAAGCAGGAAGCAAAATTCCATGAGCCCCCTCAAGTACAGTCTCCAGTTACTATCAAATGTTTGAATATATTAATTCCTCTCCAGGAATGTACTTAGAATACCTTGTAAATGTGAAAGAACCTATCATTGGCTTACACAGAGGGAAAAAAAAATGAGTAAAAAAGATCTCTTTCCCAGAACTGGGCAAATTGTGATGGAGATTAGGAACCAGCTGAAGGGGGATATTTAATGACTGGACAGCACATTAACAATGTCAGTGAAGAGACTGTTTTTCTGAGCTCAATTATTAACTGTGCATTTCTGGGCTTCAGGTGCAACATGTCGATCTCTAGGTCAATGTTTCCCAATGTTTGAAGTGTTCTTGTAAATTACACATTGCTGGGTATCATCCTTGTTATCATAGTGCTGCTGGAGCAAGGACCTACCCAGGAATCTTAACCTCACACAGCACACACCTCATGCAATAGTGAAATATTGGAAGCTTCCCTTCTGCTATCAAGAAAGGTGAGAGAATATTTATTGTCATTTCCTCCACTCAGCATTCTGTTAGTTGAACTAACTAGTCCTTGAGGAAGGGAGGAAAAATTAAAAGGTTAAACCTGGTAAATTCAATTACATTAAAACAAAAAAACTTTAGTAATCAAAAATACCATTGGTGACAGCAAGATGTCTTAGTAAGAAAGGGTTCCAACAGCAAATCCTGATGACCTGAGTTTAATTGCTATTTTCCAAATGGTGAAAGGGAAAGAGTTGACTCTTGCAAGTTGTCCTCTAACTTACCACACACACACACACACACACACACACACACACACACACACACACTTTCTAATATCATTAGGTGACCCTACCAACACCAGGCTATAACAAGTAAGAGATAACTGGATCCCAGGTCTCTCATATGCACCTCTTCCTTGAGCCATCATTAGGTCCTAAAGGTATGAAGTTCCCAGATTCCTGCCTCTGATGTACACTTTTCAACTTACCCTGGCCAGGTCCATGAGAAGTCTCTAGATCTCCTGTCTCCACTGCAACTTCACCAGTACACACCCCTGCTGCTGTGTGTGCTCCTTGACTAGAGAAGGGGTTAGATACAGGTCACTTGTCCCAGGGCACACACTTGACACTCTTGAACAACAGACTCATTTATTTAGGGTTTTGGGCATGGCTAACCCCACTTACACATTCCCCCAACACCCTGTAGACCCTGGCCCTTGAGATCAGAGACAGGACTAAACAAGATATAGACTTCTTGAACAGAACTCAGGTCACTCGGGACATAAGGCCAAATGGGACATCATAAAGTTAAAAGGTTTGTGCACAGCAAAACAAACTGGCAGTCAAGTGAGGAGGCAGCCTACACAGTAGGAGAAAATCTTTGACAGTTATAAACTGGGATGGCATCTTTCAAGTAATGTCAATAGGAAAGCCACAAAATCACATACAGCTACTACAAAGACACAACTGCACACAACTCTCCCTCTTGAGAAGCACTCATGTCTTGGGTGTGTACTGCCCCTTTTCTATGTGCCACTCTGCCTAAATACTTAATGAACTCACTAGCTTGAATTCACTCTTACTTGTCCTAAAATCATTTTCTGTGGTGAAGCCATCCAGTTTCTCCTGGGTATCTCAATGGGAAAGGATTCCTTGGGCCACTAGGGACCGTGTTGGACTGCGGCTGTGTTGCCACCACTGACATTTTCTTTGGCGATCTGTCTGGGTACATCACCTGTGAGGTTGTCTCGACTGCTCCCTGCCACCCTACCCTTCCTCCTCGGACTGCCGCCTTTTCATTTCTCTGGTCTTTGTTTTCTTCTCAGAGACCCACGTTATTTTAATTTGTTTATTATTGTTATTTTAGTTTATGTGTGTGGGGGTGTTCTGCCTGCATGTGTGTCCAGGTACCATGTGCATGCCTGATATCCATGGAAGGAGAAAATGGCATTAAGTCTCTGGAACTGTAGTTACAGACAGCTGTGAGCCACAGTATAGGTCCTAGCAATCAAAGCTCAGTCCTCTGGAAGAGAAACTCGAACCAATTCTTTGGTTGATAAGACTTGTCTAGTCTCTGAGGGTACTAAGCCTTTCTTCTTGTCCCTCCCTCCCCTCTTTACACTACAGGACTTTGTGTACAGACTGTAGTCTGTGTGGAAGAAACCTGGCCACTCTCTGCACCTCACCTTGGCAACACAATACAGCCAGCCCTATTGGTGGAGGTGTGGATGAGCCAGCCCCATTGTTTTGAGCAGGGGAGGGGTGTCCCCATTACTCATCTGACATCTGGTGGCTTGGGTGGAGGTGAAATGCCCTCTCACTCACCCACCAACTCCTGCCCATTGACACCTGGGACAAGTGGAGGAGCTGGCCCTGGAATCATGGGATTGCCCTGGCGGGTGGCCCCTGTACCTCACCTGGGCAAGACAGTGGAGCTGATTCTGATGGTGTAGGTGTGGGAGAGCAAGCCCAACCTGAGGCTGTGAAGGCAGGAGAACTGACCCTGCCCCTCACTCATTGTTTCAAGAAGTGAACTAGTCAGGGCAGTGCTGGAGAGCCCACTCTGGTGGTGAGCACAGGGAAGAACTGGCAGGCAGACAAATCCTGCAGCTGCCCAGGCCCAGAATCAAGGTTATGACTTGGCCCACCCCAACATCTACCTCATCTATGATCTGCTGGAGCATGCGAAGGGGCCAGTCATGCAGACCCAAAGCTGCAGGATCCCCACAACACGGGGAAACAACATGATGTGAAAGACATACAAAATAAATGAAAAGAAAATTAAAAAAAAAGATAGGAGAGAGAAAAAGCCTGGCCATTCTCTCCCATGCACTTCTTTGCAATTTTGTGCTTTCAATTTGAAACTTTCCTATCATTTAGACTCTCCAACTTCCATTACCACTTCTGAAATTAAATTAAATGATGTCCTAGGGAAGGGACCTCCAAAACTTTCCAGTCTAAATAGATAAATTGAAACACCTTGGTTTTAATAGTTTTTCTGTAACTCTATAATAGGTTTCTCCACCAATGCAGTAAGCCAGACCAGATCAAGCCGAATTGAAAAAGCAAAAGAACAGGTATATTTGAGCAAAGCAACTACCCGGTGAGTCCTTCAGCCCTAGAGATCAGGGTCAGATAAGTCATGTGACCGAACTAAAGCAGGTATTTATTGCTTATATATATGGTATACAGTTATTGTACTTTTGTATATAGTTTTTCTTATATTAGTTATAACTTTTTTCTTTTTATTAAAATAGAAAAGGGGAAATATTGTGATATTTTATTTGTACTGAAATGTGATTTTACTTGTATGTTAATAAATAAAGTTGCCTGGGGGTCAGAGCTGATAGCAAGCCATAGCAGAAGCTGGGTGGTGGTGGTGCATGCCTTTAATCCAGGTCACATAACAGGCAGATCTCTGTGTGTTCAGGGACACAGCCAGCATGGAGACACACGCTTTTAATCTCAATACCAACCATAGATACTTAGAGGTCTGTATAGACAGGCAGTGACTAAGAGGTCATGTGGTTGGGTTTACAACCAATGAGAAGGCAGAACAGAAAGTCAATAAAAAGACAGATAAACAGGAAGTAGGTCTCTTGCTGAGGGGAAGGACAGCAGCGGCAGCAAAGGGTAAGAAAGGGATTTTAGCTCTTAGCTATTGCTCTGACCTCTTGGGCTTTTAATTCTGCATTTGGCTCTGTGTTTCTTATTTTAAAAAGACTGTTACATCTACAGAACATATATACCCTGTAGGCAAGGGGTGAATTCAAATTCAAATTCAGCTGTCCTCCAAAACCTGAATTTGTGCTCAAGTATGGTCAAAAACTGACCGATTTAGGCAGGGTCTTGGGCTACTGGCAACTTCAGGGGAGGAGCTGCTGCAGGCACCAAGAATGCAGAACTGGGCTTCTGGGTGCCTTTTCTTTGTTGGAGAGTTTCTGAGAGGGCAGGGTTTGGAGAGAGAGGAATAGGGCTTTCCAGATCAAGCAGGAGTGAGCTGGAGGTTCCAGCTGAACAGGTTTCTCTTTGATTTAGCGACTCTTTGTTTCTAACTTTATCCTTAAAACCATGATAAGTCCATGCACTATGGCATACTCAAAACAGGTCTCAAAGAATGCCTGTGTCCATGTTTGCAGTCTGTTGCAGTGATAAACATCATGATCAAAAGCAAGTTGGGAAGGAAACGATTTATTTCATCTCACAAATACAGTCCACCTTCTAGGGAAGTCAAGGCAATAACTCAAGGCAACAACTTGAAGAATAAACCAAGGAGGAAGTCTGCTTACTGATTTGTTCCCAGGCTCATATTCAGCTACCTTTCTTATATAGCCCAGGCTCAATTGCCTAGGGGCAATACCACCCACAGTTGACCAGACCCTCCTACATAAAGATGTGCTATGTGATGTTTTCCTGTATGCTGTGAATATGTGTTGCTCCCATTGGTTAATAAATAAAGCTGCTTTGGTCCATGGCAAGGCAGCTTAGAGGCAGGTGGGAAATCCAAGCAAAGATACAGAAAGAAGGGCAGGGTTGGGGGAGATGCTGAGAGCCACCCAGGGAAGCAAGATGTGAGAGAGCAGATATTGCCATAGTCAAGTGGCAAAATATAGATTAATAGAAATGGGTTACTTTAAGATGAAAGAGCTAGCAAGAATCCTGAGCCATAGGCCATACAATTTGTAATTAATATTAAGCCTCTGAGGGATTATTTTAAAAGCTGCTGTGGGACCTTGGATGGGAGAGATTCATCCAGACTTTGGAACAGGGTGGAACTGGAGAAACTTCTGGCTACAAATGTACAATCAGGAAAATGGCCTAAAGACTTGTCCACAGGCAAGTCTGATGAAAGTATTTCTTCAGTTGAGATTCTCTCTTCCCAGGAGCATCATGTTGAGAACTAAGGTTATCCATCACCACCTGGAAGAAAATTAGTCACCTGAACTCCAGGAATGCACAATGCCTGGGAAATTATTACATTGGGTAGGCTACTGATATCTAACCTAAAAAGAAGAACTCAAAGAAAAGTTGAGAATCCCAGAATTTTTAAAAAGGAACCCAAAGAAGAGTTAAGTATTTCTAATTTTAAGGGAAACTCAAAACAAAGAGTATGCCTGATTTAATCTAGATTGCAATCTTATGATCTTGAAGGCAATTTATAACATCATGCCTCTAGCCAGAGCAAAAGATACAATTTAGACTTTTTTTTTTAACTAATAAAGTCTTGCTGTTTCAGTTTCTGGCCTTACAATGAATGAGGCGTTGGTCCACACTCAATAAGCTTCAAGACTGATAATATAATATATAATTAATTCCCTAACAATGACATAAGATATTTCAATGATGTAAATGTTTTTGACTCACTTATGTTCCTGTAAGTAAGTCCATAGTTCATTGATTCACCAGGTTTTCCTCAAACAGGATCACTTGTTCAGTCTGGTATTGGTACCCTATCTGTGGTGAACAGACATGTGTTCAGGTCTTCCCAGGACACTGCACACAATGTCAAGAGTTGAAAAAAGTATTTCCACCTTTTCTGGAATCTATTGTTGCTGTTGAGAAGTCTGCTACTGGTCAAAGTCTCTTCTCTCTCTCTCTCTCTCTCTCTCTCTCTCTCTCTCTCTCTCTCTCTCTCTCTCCCCTTCATCCCTCCCCCCACTCCACCCCCCCATCTTAATATCTTCTCTGAGATGAACTGAAGGCACTGGCGTAGTCAGGAGACCCCTGTTTGCCCATCCCTTGCCATGCACAGGGAAGGCAAATGACAAGTGGGCAGAGCCATCACCATTGCAGTGGGAAATAGACAAAGGAATTGCACATTTCCTCAGTCTGGTATCTGATAAGTTCTGAAGCCTGATTTTAATAATATGTCCATGTGCTTACACAGCCCTGTGATGGTTAGTTTTTAACTGTCAACCTGACACAGCCAAGAATCACCCAAGGAAAGATTCTTAAATGGGGAGTTCTCTATATCAGGTTGGCCTGTGGATATGACTGTGTTGGATGGTCTTTATTGTTGATTGACATAGGAAGAAGACTCAGTCCACTGTGGCAGCACCATTCCCTATGCATGGGGTCCTGAACTGTGTAAGAGAGGAGAAAGCAAGCAAAGATGGATGCATTTATATCTCTCTTCTCTTGACTGTGGATATATTGTGAGTAGCTGTTAAGTTCCTGGCTTAACTCCCCACAGTGATGGAATATAACCAGGGATTCTAAGCCAAAGAAAACCTCCCTTCCATTAAGATGCTTTTTTGTCAAGGTATTTTATCACAGCCACAGAAATATAAACTAGAACAAGTCCTAATGTAATTGAAGAAATTTATAGGGTGATAGCCTTTCTACTCCCAGGTATAAGTCATTCATCAGTCTGTGCTGTGTGAGTACTGCTAGACAGATGGGGCTCTTCACATGTCCACCCAGGGGCAGAGTAATCCTCCATTTTAAAAATGGGATCAAAAGCTGCTAGTCAAATGGATTCCCCACAACGCCTTGATGTTGGAAGAGGGGTGCTGTAGGATTTGGAGGAGGTATGGGTGTTGATATGGTTAAAATATACTCTATGCATAAGTGAAATTCTCAGAGAATGAATAATAATAAAGAAAAAATTAGGAGCTCTCAGGAGAAAGCACAGTCTGAAAACAAACCACTGTTTCGCATGGCATGGAGTAGCTTAGGGCAGATTTGAATCTAAGAAAGGCACTTCCATGAACTTCCAGAGGAATCTTGAAGTTCACACCTCCAGCATAGTGGTGAGAAGACAAAGCCATCTTTTCAAATTAAGGACCGTGATGCTTCACGATGAATAAAAAGCTTCTTAATTGTTCAGGAGGACTAGATATGATTGCTTTGACTATAGATAAATATTTGAGTTTGGAAACTGACCTCAATTAATTATTCCCTTAAATACTTACAGATGTTTGAAAGAAAATGGCCCGCAAAGGTAGTGTGGCCTTGTTGGAGGAAGTGTGTCACTGTGTGGGCTGGTTTTAAGGTCTCTTTTTCTCAAGCTTCTCTCAGTGTGACAGTCAGTCAACTTCCTGTTGCCTACAAGATGGAGCACTTTCAGCTCCAACACTACTTCTGCCTACACTGCCATGTCCCCCACCATGGTGGACTGAACCTCTGAAACTGTAAGCGAACCATCTCAATTAAATGTTTTCTTCATAAGAATTTCCGTGGTCATGGAATCTCTTCAAAGCAATAAAGGCCCAAACTAAGACAGCAGTTAGTACAAAAGGCTCATCAATTGTACTTTGCTACTTTCAAAGAGAACATATGATATTGATTGGTAACTGTAACCAAATCCCAGTATACAATTCTAGTTAATTGCTGACAATTAATTGTGTTTTCTTAACAGTATTTCTCTTTTAGTGTAGTAAAACTCAGTATTTAGAGTGAGACACAATCTTACTCATTATATTAGAAATGAATTCCTGAAACGAAGGGTTAAAGCTCCCTAAATGGAAGTTGCATTTTTGTCAAAAACCTCACTCAGGATATGCAGAAACCATGATTTGAAAAACAGAAACCAAATACTTGCAAAGACTACGGTCCATTTGTCAGAAAATTTCCACATTCATGCTGTAATTTGCCCCCTCTGCATAATAAAAGATATTTACATATGTTTGGCAGAAGTAAATTCTATATTAATAAGTTCTTTTTTTTCCCTATATTTTCCCTTCTTTCTTTCCAAGAAGGCAGACAGGCTCTTTTTAATATCTTTCCCTCCATGTGGTAGCCATTGCCAGACCTGCCCACATAAAAACTGTAAATATACTTAAATGGGAAACTCAGATAAAGAACTCTCCCCAAACTACCAAAGCAACAATTATAAGTCCTGGAATGCAAATTTTTGGTATGGTTCACATGGCCTCCTAGAAAAGAGGAAGTGTCCTTCTATGGCAATACATTATTCTAGTGCTGATGTAACTAGAAATGTAAATGATAGTGAGCCTGCTTCCAATGTGGTGGATAGTTTCCTCTGCAGGGTCTTCCAACATCCTGAAGTTAGGGATGCTTTTATCAGACAGAAGGGATGTGAGGAAGGGTTGTACCTACTTACTGTGTCCACATGTCTTCTTGTATTTATGCTCTACTTTGAAACAGAGTTAGCAGTAAACAGTCTTAAAATTTTTACCCATTCTCAGACATGAACTACCTCCATTATCAAGTATCAAAGTTTAGGAATATCTTCAGGGACAGGAGCACAAGGCCCTGTTCAAAGGTAAACTTTTGGGCAAGTCAATACTCATTAGAAATTATTATGCTTCTTGTCTTGGAGTATCTTTAAGAACACACATGTGAGTCTGTGTCTTCCTTGAAGAGTGGATGATGAATGAAGGGGGTAAGAATTCTATAAAACCTTCATCCTACTCCCAGGCAAAACCTCAGAGATGTGGTAAGTTTACAGAGGGGTTTTGTTCTACAGGCTACATCAAAACACAGACCACTGAGTTTTAAGAGTCTATGTTTGCTTCTGCCATGAGCAGCAACTGAGGTCGATTTGAGGTTGCAATTTGCTGCATTTTCCAAGTACACATGTACTCTGGATTCCTGTGTAATCTCAGAGGGATAGAGAGTTGCCATGAGGAATACTACTGCATTTCTCATCTCAGAATAGAGAAATCAAGCTAGGGCTTAAATTGATTTAAAGAAAAATTCAGTACTGGATTATTTCTTAGAGATCTATATGGTTTAATTTTTATTATATATGATACAGATCCATGATTCACCTTTCAAATTGAGAAAAAATTCAGAATAATAAACACACATTCAAAAGCACACACACAGAATATATACACTGGCATGTATTTCTCTTATTTTATTTCTAGTGTGTGTGTGTGTGTGTGTGTTGTGTGTGTGTGTGTGTATGGGGCAATTGATTACTCTCCTCTCTCTGTCTCTTTCTCTATGTATGTGTGTGTGTGTGTGTGTGTGTGTGTGTGTGTGTGTATAATATATCATATATTTTAAATATATTTAATATAATATATTTTTCAAGGTATCAAATTCACTATGGTAGGCCTCTGTGATTGTCAACCTCATCCCTTCCTTTTTCTCTTTCTTTGGAAAAAAATCTTTGTGACTTTGTCATAAATGCATGTTATCTACCCATCCTTCATCTCCATCTTCTTCACCTACCAAGAACCCCTGGTAGCCAGCTTCACTACCCCCACTCTCCTAAGCCTTGGCTACAGTTGCTTTTTCCTCCTCTGTATAATATATTTATCTTTGCTGATTTAAATTTTGAAATACTTAATGAGTTGAAAAGATGTAGACTTCTTTTGCATTAAGTTTAGTAGTAAAATGAAAGTAATTATATGGTTCATTTTAATGGCAAACAAAAGAACAAGGTATTTTCAGCATGAAAGAGAAACAAAAATGCAGTAGAGCAAGAAGTACTGAATATTTCAAAAAGAAATGGATGAAAAGCTAATGTTACGGAAGCAAGAGGAAATGACATCAGGATGCCTTGGCAAAGAAGGAACATTTCATGTAGCAGGAATCTTAGAATGTCTTACTAATAAAATCAAACCTGAGACCAGTTATTGGGGTGAATGCTGGAAGATCAGAGAATCAGAACAAGCCACAGCTAATCTCACCTGGCCAACTTCTCAGCTGATCTTGTTTCCTCAGACTGGAAGCCTCTGTGTCCTCATCCAGAATGGATCTCAGCTGAACTGCTGCTAGAAGCCTGAATGCTTAACAAGCCAAATGCTTCTAGTTTCTGGTCCTCACGCCTTATATATCTTTCTGCTTTCTACCTCATTCCCTGGGATTAAAGGCTTGCTTTCTGGGATTAAAGGCGTGAGTCACCATGCTTGGCTGTATCCTTGAACACATGGATTTCTGCCTCTGGAATGCTAGGATTAAAGGCGTGTGCTACCACTGCCTATCCTCTATGTTTAATATTGTGGCTGTTCTGTCTCTGATCCCAGATAAGTTTATTAGGGTGCACAATAGATTGGGGAACACAATACCACCTCAATTTCAAAATTAGAATAAGGAAAATTACTAAACATACAGAAATTTTGATTCAAAATAAGTAAGAATTACTGGGTAATATAATTCATCATCTCACTGTTCCCAGTAGAGTAGAGAATACTGTCACTGGCTGTGAATAAGACTGCAGTGTGGCAAGCTGGGATGATTTGAAGTGGTCTAGGATGTTCTTAGGGAGTAATACCAGTAACAAAAATACAATTAAAGTAATAATAATGGCATTGTGATGGAATAGTGCGGTCTTCTTCCCAATTCTCACAGCTAACCTCCACTCTCCTCTTTTGCTTCTGCCTCCTTCAGCGGCCATGCTTCCACAGCTTTTCTTCTGCCTACCCCAGAATCCATTCATCTGTCCATCCACGTTGCCTCTGGGCTCTTTTCCCTCTTCCTTTCCTTTCCTGACCATGACGTCCAGCTGCACTGACTGATTGATTGATTGGTTCTTTTTGTGGGGGAAAAACTTCTCACTTTCTTACAATGTCTCACATTTATTTTTCCACCTTTGTTTTCTCCCACATTCACCCTAAACCTATAATTTACCTTTGTCTTACTGTTTTTTCCTCCCAAGTCTTGTGCACCCTCTCTATGTTTGGTTGAGAATTGTTACTATTCCAAGCATTTATTTTCATCTTCCATTTCCTGTTCCTTAATTCAGCAGTACATCAGACCCCTCTACTACTCAAGTGCCACATTTTATGCTTGTCATGACAGGCCAGCTCTTGTCATCATCTCCTTCTTCCCACAGTAACCACGAATGTTTCTATACCTCTCTTTCCCTAAATTTTAAATAAGAATCTTATGCCTGAGAGGGTAGTATTGTGGTGGTTAATGTTGACTGTCAATTTAAGGGAACACAGAATCAGCTGGGAAATGGTCTTCTGGGCATTATCTAGGATTATCTTGATTATGTTAATCAAGATGGGAAGACCTGCCCACTGTGGGTGGTGCCAATCCCTGTTAGGAGTGGACTATATAAGAGGAGAAGAGAGCTGAGAAGTAACTGTGCAAGTCATGTGACCAGCTGTTTCATGCTCCTGCTGAACTGTATTTTGAATTGGGAACTGAAATTGAGGCTCTCCTTGTTTTAGTTGCTTTTGTTGGGGTGTTCTATCACAGCAACAGGAAAAAAAAAAAAAACAGGAACAGTGCACACCTATAATCCTAGCACTCAGGAAGCTAAAGCCAGAGGATCACAACAGATCCGGGCTAGCCTGGGCTACCTGGCAAAGCCCTGCTGAAAAACAAAATGGGCATTTTTAAAGCTAGTCTGCCCTTTCTTTCATAGACTCAATACAGCAAGTATCTTCACCGATGAGCCACCTCTCCAGGCCAAGAATATTTTAATCTTAAACATTTCAGTCCAAAATATGTCTTGTTATCTACCCTCTCATGTTTCCTGAGACTAATTTTTTTCTTTGGTTTTTAAATAGCCAAGAGTTTCTGTCCTCAGCTTTCCTATCCCAACGACAAAGAGGAATCTCTACTTTTGGTCGACTGAATGTATTATTACTCCATCTGTCTTCTAGTGCACTGTAATTCCCTCACCCCTGAAACAAGAGAAGAAAAATATAAATTCAAACTCCAACCAATTTGTGCTTGTGGCTTCTTTCTCTATGGGTCTGGCTCCAGCTAAACATAGCATAAAATTATCTGGAAAGTCCCTATTGCAAAGATGGGATAATGGTCTCGACTTTTCAATGGTCTGTGATTACTTTGCCCAGTACCATGTGGCAGAGTCATCCTGTGTCAGTTCCTGGGCCCAGACTTTAGAAACTGACAGCTTCCAATATTGTCGTAGGAGATCTGCTCTTGGCAACTGTAGCCACTGTAATGGGGAGATCAATTTGAAAGGTAGGATGCCACTCCAAAGAAAAGAATCAACTGAGCACAGTGTCTTATTTTGTTTAATAGGGCCACAGACACATTAGGAAAGCCTCCAGGACAGACAAGGCCCTAGTTCCACAACACTGGGCAGATACAGTCAACACTATACAGAACAGATGAATTGCCCACCCAATTGCCTAAATTCCAAAAGGATCAATGAGTAAGATACATATTATTATTGTCTGAAGATAGACTGGTTTGGGATTAGATGTTAATCAGTAACAGATTCCATAGACACACCCAAGCACTACACGTACATAATCAGGTGAACTCATTCTCCCTCAATGACTTTGTATGTGTCACCATTCTTTTAAGATTTATTTTTATGTATGTGTATGTGTGTATGCCTGTATATGTGTATGACATGCATGTGTGGGTGCCCAGAATATCACCTGGAGTTACAGATATTATGAGCCTCTTGACATGGGCCCTGGGAACTTAACTCTGGTCCTCTGGAAAAGCAAGTGCTCTTAAGCCCTGAGCCTTCTCCCTAACCCCTGTATCACCATTTTTGCATGTAGAGAAAGATGTGATAGCACTTTGGAGTTGGTACAGTAAATTCATATTGTAGGTTTAAGAATCAGGGAGTTACCACCCCTTCTAACCTCCCTCCTGACACTCATCAGTGCATCTCAGCCCCCAACTCCAGCAAGTGCCCCATGCTTAACCACAGAAAATCAATGTGGTAGTTTGAATGTATTTGGCCCCCATAAGCTCCTAGGGAGTGGCACTCTTAGGAGGTGTGGCCTTGTTGGAGGAAGTGTCATCTTATTGAAGGAGGCTGGATGACACACCCCTTTAGTCCAGACCTTGAGGCTGGAGGGCACACCTTCAATCTGGGCCACACCTTCTGTTGGAAGAGGGTCACTGTGGAGATCGGATTAGAGGTCTCACAAGTTTCACTCAGTGTGACAGGCAACTTCCTCTTGCCTCTGAGTCAAGATGTAGGACTCTGGCCTCCAGTACCACGACTGCCTGTACACCGCCATGCTCCCTTCCATGATGATAATGGACTGAACTTCTGAAACTGTAAGCCACCCCAATTAAATGTTTTCTTTGTAAGTTTTGCTGTGGTCTTGATGTCTCCTCACAGCAATAGAAACCCTAAAACAACCAGGTAGACTGCCTGCAGACCTTCTTCTCTCTCTCTCTCTCTCTCTCTCTCTCTCTCTCTTCTCTCTCTGTTCTCCTAGACTCAAATCCTCAATCTCATCCTAGTGCCATAACAGATCACCAGCTGCAGACTCTCTCTCCCTCTCCTTACCACCACGTCTTCTGTGGATCACAGGCAATCCCTTTCTAACCTCTCTCCCCCTACTTACCACTATATTCCAGCCCCTCAAAAGAGGAAGGCACCCCCTCTGAGCCACAGATTATGCCTGCCAGAAATCCAGGTGGGCTGCCTGCAGGCCTTCTTCTCTCTTTCTGTTCTCCCCAGACCCTATGCCCCAGTCTCATACCCAGCTCTGCAGCAGAACACCTGTGGCAGCCTTTCCTACCACACTGCCCCCATCTTCTGTGGATCCCAGAGATCTTCCCTTTCGAAACTTTCATCCCTAACTTGTTGCTTTCTCCCAAACCCCAACTCGAGCAGGTACCCTCTGCTAATCCAAGGGTTGCTCCTCCCAGGACAACAAGTTGGCTGAAGGCAGACCCACACCTCTCCTACTGCTCCTCAGATCCAACCCCCCCGCCCCCAGTCTTGTTCTCAGTTCCACAACAGAAAACCTGCTGTGGTCTCTCTTTCCTCTCTGATTCCATCCCTAAGGGATCACAAAGACCTTCTCCTCTAACCTTCCTTACGCAACACATCTCAGTATCCCAGCCTCTAATACCAGCAGGAATTCCCTGTGAGCATACCAGCTGAGCAATCCAGAGAAACAGGCAGCACACAGCCTCTCTAAAAATTCCAGAAAGGAAATAGAAACCAAGAAACAAAGCACCCACCAAAAAAAAAAAAAAAATCCAGAATTTAGCACCTAGACCTATAATCATCCCAAACCCATATGCTTAAATATCAGTGTGAAAACACAATCAATAAGAGCAATGGCAATATGTCTCTACTAAAGTCCAGCTATTCTACCAGAGAAGGCTCTGAATCTTATAACATTGCTGATACCCAAGAAAAAGACCTTAAAACCACCTGTATGAAGATGGTGAAAGTCCTTGAAGAGGAAATGAATAAATCCCTTAAAGAAATCCAGGAAAACAGAAACAAAAATTGGAAGAAATGAATAAATCTCTTAATAAAATATAAGAAAACACAAATGAACAGTTGAATGAAACAAATAAAACTGTTCAGAAACTGAAAATGTAAATAGAATCAAGAAAACACAAACTGAAGGAATTCTGAAAGTGAAAAGTTTAGGAATTCAAACAGGCACTACAGCAGCAAGCTTCACCAACAGAATATAAGAAAAGAAAGAATCTCAAGCATTGAATATACAATAGAAGAAGTAAATACATCAGTCAAAGAAAATGTTAATCCAAAACACACCCTACATGAAACATCCAGAAAATCTAGAACACTATGAAAAGACCAAACCTAAGAGTAATAGGAATAAAGGAAGGAGAAGAAACACAGCTCAAAGGCCCAGAAAAATGTCTTCAAGAAATCATAGAAGAAAATTTTCCTAACCTAAAGAAGAAGATAACTATAAAGGCACATGAAACATACAGAACACCAGAAAGTTACATGAAACATACAGATTAGACCAGAAAAGAAATCCCTCTCACCACATAAAAATTAAAAGACTAAACATACAGAACAAAGAAAGAATATAAAAAGCTGCAAGGGAGAAAGACCAAGTAACATACAAAGGCAGACATGTTAGAATGCCATCTGACTTCTCAATGGAGACTCTAGAAGCCAGAAGGACATGGACAGATGTGTTGTAGACTCCAAAAGGCCACAGATGCCAGTCAAGACTATCATACCCAGCAAAACTTTCAATCACCATAGATGGAGAAAATAAGATATCCCATGAAAAAGTCAAATTTAAACAATATTTATCTACAAATCCAGCCCTACAGAAGGTGCTAGAAGGAAAACTTCAGCCTAAGGAGGTTAACATGAAAACATAGGAAATGAATAATCTCACACTAGCAAAACCAAAAGAAGGGAAACACACACTCGTGCACATACATTATGATATGAAATATGCATATTATCTCATTAGATGCAGAAAGGTCTTTGTCAAAATCTAGCATGTCTTCATGATAAAAGTACTGGAGAGATTAGTGATACAAGGGACATACCTCAACATAATAAAGGCAATTTACAAAAACCTATAGCCAACATGAAATTAAATGGGGAGAAACTCAAAACAATTCCAATAAAATCAGGAACAAGACAAGGTTGTCTACTCTCTTCACATCTATTCAGTATAGTACTTGAAGTCTTAGCTAGAGCAATAGACAACAGGAGGAGATAAAGGGAATACAAACTATAAACAAAGAGTCAAAGTATCCTTATTTGCTGATAATGAGATACTATACATAAATGACCTTAAAATTTCTACCAGTGAACTCCTATAGCTAATAAACACTTTCAGCAAAGTGACTGGATACAATACTAACTGAAAAAAAAAAAAAAGCCAGTAGCCCTCATATACACAAATGACAAACAGACTAATAAAGAAATCTTTCACAATAGCCTCAAATAATATAAATATCTTAGGTAAACTAGGTAAACAAAAGACTTGTATGATAAAAACTTCAATAAATTCAAGTCTTTGAAGAAGATATCAAAAGATGGAAAGATCCCCCACACCTATGGATCAGAAGGATAAATATAGTAAAAATGATCATCTTACAAAAATCAATCCAAAGGGAGTGGCACTATTAGGAGGTGTGGCCTTGTTGGAATAGGTATGGTCTTACTGAAGGAAGTGTGTCAATGTAGAGGCTGGATTTGAGATCTCATATATGATGCTCAATACCGCCCAAAAGTGTCTCAGAGTACTTTCTGTTGCTCCAAGATGTAGAACTCTCAGCTACTTCTACAGCACCATGTTTGCCTGCATGCCACCATGTTCCACCATGATGATAATGTACTGAACCTCTGAACTTTAAGCAAGTCACCCGAATTAAATGTTTTTTTCCTTTGTAAGAATTGCCATGGTTATGGTGTCTCTTCACAGCAATAGAAACTCTAACTAAGACAGAGGTTGGTGCCAGGGACTGCTGTGATGTTCTGACCATGCTTTTGTTTGAAGAAATATGGACCTTGGGACTGAGGATTAGAAAAGCAGTTGAATGCTTTAAGTGCTTCTTAATGGGCCATACTAGTAGAAGCATGGAAGACAGTGGTGTTGAGTTATTTGAACTGGGGGCTTACTCAAGATGTTTCAGAAGAGAAGAATTTCAGTATGTTGCCTAGGGATAATTTTTGTGATATTTTAGTGAAGAAAGTGCAAAGCATCCTGTAAATAGGCCTTGAAGTATAAAATACCTGATAACCATGCCTTTGGCCAAAACATCCTATTATGCACCCTTGCAGGGGAAAACAAACTTGACTCTCTGACCTTGAGTTAAGATGAAAACAAGCCATAAGCTGGGGTCTCTGTGGACCCCCACACTAAACTGAAGAGTTTTGGATTAATTTCATTGACTGAGGAAATCTCAAAACAGCCTAGTATAGACTCTGTTGTGTGGTTATTAGCGGTAACTCTAATGAATGTGTATATATATATATATATATATATATATATATATATATATATAATGCATAGGAGCAAGCTGAGCAAATAAAAGTATAAAATGTACAGACTGAGAAAAGGGGCTCCAGGAAGTGGAACAGAGCTACACCTTGTGTTCAAGGAGATAAACAGATTAAGAAATGGAATAAAGGAAGTAGCAAGATCCTCAGGGCATGATCCCACCAACCTAGCTATGTTTCCAACTTGTGAAAAAGAATTAAAGAAAATCTTAGAGCCAAGTGGGGAGGTACATGCCTTTAATCCCAGCACTTGGAGGGCAAAGGCTGGCAGATTTCTGAGTTTGAGGCCAGCCTGATCTACAGAGCAAGTTCCAGAACAGCCAAACTTAGGCAGTGATGGAAACCATCTGGTAAAGATATAATTGAATGAGGGGGGCCATGTTCCAGTGCCAGCAAGAAGTACAACTTGGCAGCTTTAGCCAAGTGGTTCTGGATTTAGTCAGGGATAGAAGAAAAGGGTTATGTAACTTTCCTCTCTGTCTAAGGAAAGCCACTGAGGCCAGGCATGCGTCAGGGGTGTCCCTGAATGGCGAGCCATTTTGCAAAGCTGTGAAGTTGTAGCCTGGATTTCCTCGGAGACCCCAAGATGTTGAAGATGCCAGAGCTGTGGGATACCTGCTGAAGAAAACTGCTAATGGAATGGAACCAGCCCAGGAGAAAGAAGTATGTTGTAGTCAACAAAGATGAAATAAATTTGAGATCTGAAGAGCATTTTGACATCAGACAGGAGATGCAGAGTTTGGAGTTCTCCCCACTAGTTTTCAGGCTTATTTTGTTCTAATATTTCCTCACTATGCTCCTTCCCTACATTTTGGAATGGTAATGTATATGCTGTGCCATTTTATGTTGGAAGTATGTGATCTGCCCTTTGATTTTGATTTTAGAGGTGAATACAGTTAAGAGATTGCATGAATCTCAGAAGAGACTTTGAACACTAGACTTTAAAATAAGTTTGAGACTGTTACAGATTATGGGGACTTTTGAAGTGGGACTGAATGCGTTTTTGCATTGTGATATGTCTATGTCTACAAGCCTTTGGGGACCAGAGAGTGGAATGTGGTGGTTTGAAAGAAAATGGCCCCCAAAGGGAGTGACACTATTAGGAGATGTGGCCTTGTTGGAGGAAGTGTGTCACTGTGGGGGTGGCCTGTGAGGTCTCATATATGCTCAAGATACCAACCAGTGTCTCAGACCACTTCCTGTTGACTGCAAGTTGAAGGACTCTCAGCTACTTCTCCAGTGCCATGTCTGCCTGCATGCTGCCACGTCCCATCGTGATAATGATATACTGAACCTCTGAACTGTAAGCTGCTACCTCAATTAAATGTTTTTCCTTTATATGAGTTGCCACGGTCATGGTGTCTCTGCACAGCAATAGAAACCCTAACTAAGACAGTGGCACAGAACTTTTGGGAGCAACAGCAATGTCTGATTTGACATAATGTCCACTGCATGCGAAGGAACCAATACCTGACACTGCTTTGATAAACAAAAACCAGAGACTAGAGATCCCATAGTCCTAGGTTAAAACCAAACATGACTGATCAAAACAAAACCAAAAAAAAATCAATAAAATTATTCCTAATGATATTCTGCTATACACATAGATCAGTGTCTAATGTGGCCATCATCAGAGAGGCTTCCTCTTGCAGCAGTTACAGATGCAGTGATCCACAGCAAGACACTATTTGAAGACAGAGTCTACAATCCCTCCCCCCAGAGCTCAGGGAATTCTATGAAAGAGGAGATAGAAAGAGTCAGAGATTGTCAGAGTCAGAGAGGATAGAGAACACTAGAAGAAAATGGCCCTCTAAATTAACTAAGCAGTTCTCATAAGAACTCACAGAGACTGAAGCAGCAAGAATAAGGCCTAGATGGGTCTGCACCAGGTCCTCTACACATGCATTATCGCTTAGGACTCCTGACTGTGAGAATGAGTGGGCCTCTAATTCTTTGGCCTGCTCTTGGACATTTTTCCCCCTTGATTTCTGTGACCAATTTCAATATGGAGGCTTTTGCTTTGTCTCGCATTTTATTTTGTCATGTTTGGTTGTTATCTCTTAGAAGCATGTTCTGTTCTAATGAAAGACAGAAAGGGATTGGATCTGATTGGGAAGGGAGTGGGAGGAATTGGGAGGAGTAGAGAGAAAAGAAACTATAATCAGGATATATTCCATGAGGAAAGAATATTTTCAATAAAAGAAAAAACTCTATAGGAAAAAAAGAATCAGATTGGTATTGAACACACCTTTGTCACTTACTAGCTGTATGGTATACTAAAGATGGAAAAGCTTCAGACAGTGTCCAAACAAGCCTGGTACATCACCCTATAGCCTAAGCAAGAGAGATCAGCTGTGATTTCCACATGGTACTGCTGGCTGCCTCCTCCAGAGAGAAGGCAATATAAGTCTATGAACTACACTCTCTTGATCAGAGCAACTGTCCCTTTATATATTTTGTCTATTAGGCATCCAGACAGAATTTCCTTAGAGATGTATTGCTGCTAAAAACAAAATACTAAATTGTAATTCTGGTTTCCAAAGCTATGATTTCAAATGACAAAGATACCCAAAAAGAGTGACTTCTGCCTGAAGTTCTTCCCCGCTCTCTTCATCAACCTTGGTCATCTTTCACTCACTTCCCAGGCAAGGCCCCACTTCCTTCAGAAATGCTTTCTATGTCACTTCTAACTGTTGAGCAAACTACTTACTGCTACATCTCATCAGTTCCAAGCTGTGTATTTGTTCTGAAAGGAGAGTACATCCTTTCCTATAATATTTCTAGCCATAGAGCAATCATGACAAATGAATGAAAGCATTCTATGGGAGGCTACAAGGAAATAAAAAAGACATCGAAGCATCCAAGAGTCACTGAAATTCAGTGTCCTTAGCATAAACACATTCTTACATGTTTGTCTTAGACTGGACCAGAAGCTACAAAAAGAAAACCTCACTCCAATTCATTATCACAACTCTTATCCCTAAACAAAATACATTTTTAATATTTGTGAGGATGTCTAAGTAGATTATACTTTCTGTTTTGTGCATGAAGTTGATTAAATGTCTGAACAGAAAACAATAAAAAATAATTCTACCTTATTATAATTAAAGCTTGCATTCCAATGGGTACAAATCTTTTAAAAATATAATTACCTTTATTGTAGTTTAGCATTTTACAAAATTACTATACATAAAAACTCTATTTTAAAACTGCTTTAACTTAAGCAAAAGATTGAAGGGATAGTCATTGAAGGGATACTGAACTATGAAGGGTTATTCTGTGTGGAATACAAGGACTGAGGATGTGTGGCAGAGTCATCTGTAACATGACACTACTGACTACTCACAGTGGAGGAAGCAGCGCCCTTGCATGATAATCAAAAGTGTGAGGGGGAAGTGACTCTAGCTAGAAACAACGAAGGAATGAGAATCAGAAATCCACAAGCTTAGTTTATTAATTGATTCAGGAAAAAGATCCTCAAATGTTATAAAAACAATGGCTTGTAATCCTGTGGAAGATTACATCATAAATGTCAAAGTATCATCCCTACGAAATCCCTAATAGCTTTAGAAAGAAGCATAGATCTTTACAATGAAAAAGTCTTGCAGTCACAACCTTAAGCATGTAATGAAACAGCATCACCAATAATCAGACACTTAATGATATTTGTCTATTAATCTAACAGAAGAAATAATTGAAAGCACTCATGTAATATCCTTGACAAAAATATTCTTTTGCTTTTGCTTTCATGGCAGAAAGAAAAACTTTAAGTAGAAAATGAATAGATAAAAGAGTTTCTTTTTTGTTGGTCAATTACAAGAACATGTAGCATTTGGTAATTTCACATATTTTCTTCCTAGAATACATCAACATCTGAAAATGCTTGCTTTCTCATAGTTCATTTCCTCCTAATCGTTTGTTCATAATTACGTGCAGATATGCATTAGGAAAGACATGCAGAAAATGACAACTCTACTTGGCACTGAGCTAGACACTGTTGCTTCAATAATAACAGAAAATCAACAATTGATATTATTTCCCTTATAGTATTTAATTGTAAATAATGGGTGTGTTCATGGAGATTGAATGACTGAACAAATAAATAATTTTAGTACTTAATTTTTTATAAAGTTCTATATATTGCAAAGATGAGCCAAATTGTTTTGTAGCAATCTATCCACTGATAATGGCTAGGAAAAAATAAATATTTATTTGTATGATCACTATGAACTCTGAGTTTTATGAAGAAATAATACTACTTATCAACTGTTATTTTTATGTCAACTGCTCTTAATGGAAACAAGCTTTATTAGTTTGTTTTAGTGCCCCAGTGTCCCCCTATAATTTTATCTAAATTCATTGTTTTTCCATGTCATGTTATCTTGCTTTAACTATAAAGGGCCAAGCCTTGGAACTTAGAGTAGTCAAAAAGTATTTACTGATGCTGATAGTATTTAGTACAGGCAGAAGTAAAATTCAAGTCATTTTAGCTAATGAAAAGGAATCAGGAAGCAGATAACTGGATAATCTAGAAACCAGTCTACAAGGTGAGCATGAAAAAATACCACTAAAGGAGAAGAGTAATTTCCCACCCAAATTCATCAGTCATTTTGTTCCCAGATTGTACAGATGAACTTGGTTTCATGGACTGTTACCACCATATAAAACCTTATCAGCAGGGCGATGGTGGCACATACCTTTAATCCCAGCACTTGAGAGGCAGAGGCAGAGGCAGAAAAAGCTCTGTGAGTTTGACGCCAGTGTGGTCTACAGAGAGAGTTCCAGAACATCTAGGGCTACACAGAGAAACTCTGTCTCGAAAAACAAAAAGCAAACCAAAACCAAAACAAAAAAATTATCAAGATAATAATTACCAACACTACTTGATAAGAGTATAATTCAGCATAAACAAAGTAGAATGATGAAGTGTAGTGTAGTGTAAAATGGACATAAACAGTATAAAAGAAACTGGAAAAGGGAGGGTTGAAATCCATCAGGTTCTGCATTCTCAGTGCATTTTTTAGCTCTATTTCTATTAAGTCTAGGTACATATCTAATCTTTGTTATCTACATAACCCATGTGATACTGCTTCTAACACAGCTGACTACACCTCAGGGCTTCTGAGCAGGAAGGCAGGGCCTTATAATCATGGAGTTATAGCTCTTATGCAATAGGGGACTTTTCCAAGTCAGACTCAAACAGCAGATTACTTTCCCATCACAACATAAATGAAATGAAGCTCCTGACACCACACATGTTGAACACACTGGCGACAGATGGAGAGTGTTCAAAGAAGAAGCCGAGAGCTGAAGACCAGCAAATGAAAAGAAACATGACAGCAGAAGAGGAGGAAGCTAGATCAGAGTTAAGTCTTTTTACTTCTCTCGGTTTCAAGGATCAGGAATGAGTCAAAAAAAAGATGCAAATATTAACTTTAGAATTAGTTCATTATTGTTTGGACTCAACAGAATGTGTGATTCTCATTTAAAATAAGGGTAAATCTTTATTTATTTATTTATTTATTTATTTATTTATTTATCTATCTATCTATCTATCTATTTATTTATTTATTTATTCATTTGGTTTTTTTGAGACAGGTTTTCACTGTGTAGCCCTGGCTGTCCTGGAACTCACTCTATAGACCAGGCTGGCCTTGAACTCATAGAGATCCACCTGTCTCTGCCTCCGGACTCCTGGGATTAAAGGCATGCACCATGATCACCCAGCTACCACCACCACCCTGCTGGCTTAGTTATTTTCAAAGTTTTACTTTTGTTGCTAAAACTTCCCAAGATAAGACTCCTCCACCAGGAGGATGTAAGAGCAGGGCAGAAGAAAGGACAAGAGGCTAACACCAAGAATGTTTGAAAAAGCCATATGGAAACCTAATATTTTATGTGTGTACGCATGCGAATTTAAATGCAATGATGTGATACTGTGTTGTGGAATATTATTATTATTATTATTATTACTATTATTATTATTATTATTGTTGGTTTTTCAAGACAGGGTTTCTCTGTGTAGCTTTGTGCCTTTCCTGGAACTCGCTTTGGAGACCAGGCTGGCTTCGAACTCACAGTGATCTGCCTGCCTCTGCCTCCCGAGTGCTGGGATTAAAGGCGTGCGCCACCACCGCCCGGCGTAGAATATTATTTTAAGATGAGTTACATTTGTTTATGCTCTGGAACATTTGTTTAATGATGCAAAGATGTGTTGTATTCTTTTATGTTGCATTTGTTTAACTTTGTGAAGCTGTGTTACTGTGCCTGTCTAAAACACCTGATGGTCTAGTAAAGAGCTGAACATCCAATAGCCAGGTAGGAGAAAGGATAAGCAGGGCTGGCAGGCAGAGAGAATAAATATAAGGAGAAATTTGGAAGAAGCAAGAGACATCAAGGAGCAGGAGAACAAGGAGAGGAGGATGCTAGGAGCCAGCCACACAGCCACACAGCCAGCCACAGACTTACGAGTGAAAGTAAGAGTACAGAAGTAAGAAAAAGAAAAAGTCCAAAAGTAAAAGGTAGACAGGATAATTTAAGAAAAACTGTCAAGAAACAAGCCAAGCTAAGGCTTGGCATTTATCAGAAAGTATAAGCCTCTGTGTGTGGATTTATTTGGGAGCTGGGTGGCAGGTCCCCCAAAAAAGCAAAAAAGGGTAAATAGCCAAAAAAGCAAAAACAAATAACCAACTACAATATTGGGAATAATGCTTCCTCTAAAAGGCACAGGTAGACAAATAAAACGTTCAGTATTGGGTGTAAGGATATATCTCCTCAATTTGTTGGTCAGAGGGGTCCCATAGAACACCCCCCAAGCAACACAGACTGTTATTGCTCTTAATTGCTGTATAAGTTTGCTTCTCTGTTGTGATGAAAATACTTTGAGTATAAGCAACTTGAAGAGCAATGTATTTATTAAAACTCAAGGCAAATGTATCAAACTAAGATTTTCCCAAACTGCTTCGATCATCTCTAAAAGGAACTCTTTCCCAGTGTTTCCCCTCTAACCCATGTATGACTAGTCAAACATTCTACAGTTCAGGGTCCTTTCATTGACACTGTGCCTTGGGAAATCTCTCACACCTATCTGCTACTATTTACCGCCCAACACCAAGCCCCTCCCTATGTCGGGGCTTCTATTGCCAGCCTTACTCCCACCTGGATGCTCATGTTGTCAACTCCACAGCCAAAGGGACCCTTAAAGACATTCCTAAGTCAACTCTTTACAAGATGCTTTAAAGGCTTCTATGGCTTCTTAGTCCCAGGTCAGAATCCTCACAGGGATATGCAAAGCCTTCCTCAGTCCTGCTCATTCTCTGATCTTTTCATAGCACCTTTATTCCTTGGGAGATGCTAGGCCTTCTGGGCTTCCTCAGTAGGAAAGGTCTCCTTATACCTCCCACTTTGGCAAAAGATTCCACATCTTTTTTCCAGACCACAGATCTGGGAGAAATATTTCCTGCTCCTTTCTCAGCCCAATCTGCAGCACTGTCGCCGTGTGTCACTCCTTTTCAATGACCCCATTTCTCATTGTACGTTCATTGAGGGAATGGATAGCTTGACCTTCAGTCAGCTATGTGAACCATGTAAACAGAACAATGTTGACTCCTGCTTAGAACTGAATTCCCAGCACTGTGCTTATATGAGTGGTATGTGACCAACAGACATTTGCTAAATGGGGTGAAAACAGATGCCCAGAAAAGGAAACAAATATGTGAGTGAATGCAAACAGTCAAAGCTAATCCTGCTGGGTCCTCAGGATGGCCCAGCAGGTAAAAAACACTCGCTGTAAACGCCTAAACACCTGAGTTCAACTGTAGAACCCACGGAGGGAAAGAGAACAGCTCCTGAAAGGTGGCCTCTCACCACCACATTCCAGCTATGGCAGACATAGGCACACACAACACCAATAATAAATAAATAATTTATTTGAATTAAAGGTTCTCGCTGAAGAACACAGCCTTGCAGCTGGAGAGTTTCTCTCCAGCTCCCGCCAAGCCCTGACAGTCCTGCAGCCCACTCATAAAATAAACACACAGATGCTTATATTATTTAAACTATTTGGCCTAATGGCTCAAGCTTCTTGTTATCTAGTTCCTATATCTTAAATTAACCCATTCCTATTAATCTATACCTTGCCATGTGGCTCGTGGCTTACGGGTACCTTACATCTCGCTTTTCATGGGGGCAGTTGGCTGTTTCTCCCTCTCTCCAACTTCCTGTTTCCCCAATTCTCCTCTCTGCTAGTCCCGCCTATACTTCCTGCCTGGCTACTGGTTAATCAATGTTTTATTTATCAATCAATCATAGCAATACATTTGCAGCATAGAGAACATCCCACAATGCAGCCTGTCCAATCCAAACGCCTTCATGGTCAAATGGCAGCCTTAAAAACAAGTAGTCCAGGCTAAAATCCCAGCAAAGCCTGGTCCTATTACCTCAAGCTGAGCAGATAGGTTGACAGGAAGGTTAAGAGTTGGACTTTAAGACTAAAGTTGCAAATCAGTTGATGGAGTGCTCTCCTGAGCTCATGTACAAAGCCCTGAAACTGATTCCCAGCACTGTGTAAAACCAGATGTGGTGGGGCATTCTGCAGCATGAGGGTGGAGGCAGAAAGATCAAAGGTCCAAGATGATCCTTGACTACTTACACAAGACTGTCTGGGAAATGGGAGGAAAGAGATTAGACCGTACCACTTACTAGCTGTGCTTCTTCAGGCCAGTGATTCCACTTCTGGGAGCATCTTTGCATCCAATTTTCAAAATGAGCATACAGACAAATGTACTGTTCAAAGAGAAGCTATCATTAGTGAGCAAATAATATGTGCTCAATAAATCTAGGCTCCTTTCTTTTCTCTTTTTTCTTCAGTTGTAATTATTTGTGTGTATTTTATATGTGTATGTGTGTGGGCAGATTCCAGCTTGGGAGGTCTGTGTGGAAAGTTCATAGCACAACAGAAAGATGTGAATTAGAATGTAGAAACCAAATTTAATGGTTTCAAGATTTGTGTAAATCATGTCTTTTCGAGCAATGCCTTAGGCAGGCCCAGCCTGAAGGCATGCTAGAACATGAGCACTCCCAACCAGAAAAGTGAAAGAACTCTCACTGCCTACAGTTTAGTGCTATCTCTTGTGAGGTGAGCAGCTCAAGAGAGCTGCCCGGAGGAACACTTAAAGCAGTGGCTCTCAATCTTCCTGATGCTGCAACCCTTTAGTACAGTTACTCACGTTGTGGTGACCCCCGCAACCATAAAATTATTTCCAATGCTTCTTCATAACTATAATGTTGCTACTGTTATGGATCATAATGTAAATAGAATGAGGATCATGTCCCACAGGTTGAGAACCTCTGACTTGAGTGCTCAGAATTGACAGGGACACTAGCAGGGAGCTCAGTTTTACAAAAGCTGTCCTGCAGGGATATGCCTACCTGTAAAGATGCCAATTAGACAAGGCACATGGGAACATGTAGAGACCAAGAAAGAGAAACAGCACACTGGTTGTGGGCATGGCTCAATGTTTTCATTGCAGGGAGACTGTTCTGTGCATTTTAGTATTCCTCACATTAGATCTAGCACTTTTCCCCCCTCACTTCCAAAATGTTTTGGAGTTGTCACATAGACCCAGTCAATAATTCAAAATAAGATTTATTTTTAGAAAGAAAAGTTTTATCTTTTAACCTCAAATGAACAAAAATAACTTAACACCTTGTTTCCTACAGAGACCTAGGACTTCTTATCTGACTATGGTGTGCTTTCTTAGGTGGAGACAAGGGTGACCGCAGCTGTAGCTTGAAAGGTTAGGTTCACTTGAGCTGTTTCCAAGGAAGTTGGGAATGTTTTAAATGCTGTGACAACTGGTGCTTACTAACATCAGGTGACTTTATCTACAGAAGATATCTCAGATTGCTAGTGGTCATGTCAGAGGACAATTTGAGAAATTGAGCTTCAGGTATTTGGCCCACCAGGAAGCAAGTCACTGATGGGTGAATCTGGATAGGCAAGGCCCCAACGGCTTGGGCTCCAGAATGTCTCTTGCTACTGCTGTGCCTTTACATGTTGCCACTGCCATTTTTCTCTGGTATCTGGCATGATGTGAGTGGATGTGGGAGGATCCCCACTGCCTTTAATGTTGTGTGATTATCTCATGGAACTATCACCTTCTATTGGGCATTTTTACCTGTGGACCATTATGAGGATGATTTCCTCTTAAGCTGTACTGTTTAACTGAAGCAATGGTTGTGTACAATAATAGTGGTAGTTTAAATAGGATTTTGATGACCAGGGGTTTTTAACAAATGTAGTAAAGGGTTATGATAGAGGTTAGTTTAGTGGTAAAATTATTACAGGTAAAGGTAGGATATACTGTCACCCCCACCCCTGGTAAAGCAGAGGCTGTAGAAGGTAGAAAACAGAAACAAGGAAGTGTCATGCAGATAGGACTTATGAGTTTCTCTTGATGAGCCATATAGACTACGGTTTAGGTTAATAATTAAGGGAAAACAATTGAGTCCCAGAAGCTAGGCTACCACACATTCTTTTAATCTTAATGTTAGGAGATTTGTTCACAGGTTTCAGTGTGCATCATAGCTAAAACAAAGCTTTATTAAATAATGATGTAAGGTTAGTGTAAGATGTTTTTGTTAATGGCTTTGAGGTAGGAAATCTTGGGGAACAATTTAGAAAAAAAAGTTTAGAAAGGCACATTTTTAACAGTTGAATGAAGGATATGTTGAGGTCAGGGAATAAAAACAATGTATCCCAGCTATTGCTGGCTGATAGATCTTTCTTACTAAGATGGGTTGGTGATCAAAGGTGATGACTAATTCCTTGTACCCATTTCTGCCCTCAGCTTCCTGGTATGATTTAATAAAAACTGTTCATGAGGATTTAAAGAAGGCATGACCGGTTGTTTTCCATATATGAAGGTTAAGATTTATGATTCTTTTAAGACTTTTTATAACAAGTCTTTACCTTTTGAGACAAATAATGCAATGATTGGTCCTTTCTTTGTAATCACAAAATGCAGCCTGCCAGTAAAAGAACTGGCTGAGAAAAAATGTCTCGCTTGCTTACACTTTGTTAATCTATAACAAGTTGCTTGGACATGAATGTATTTGGGTTCTTGTGGATAATTTGTTTTTCACTTGTAATACATGTAAAATGTTTAATCATATAAGGGACATGGAAAATATACTGTTTTTTACTTGTATTCATTGTAATCATTCATTTGAAAAATAGAATCTAACCACATTGTAATTTTTATATTTGCTTGAAAGATTCTGCTGGGGTATAAAAGCTGTAAAGGAAAAAATAAAGAAGTTAGAAGGAAGACACCAGGAAATAGTGAGAAGGAAAAATGTGGAGGGAAGACATCAGGAAGCAGAGTAGAAGGAAGTCATCAGGGAAGCAGAAGGGAAACTTCAAGGTAGAAGAACAGAACAAAAAAGAAAGGGTAGAACCAGGACAGAAAGAGTAATAAAATAAAGAAGCTTTTGTCCCTCAACAAAGAAGGCTGTATGTTTTTCTCACCGACTCCCCATCTCGTTCCCAGTCTCTCTGACTTACAGAAGGCTGAACCCTCTGCATCAGATTCCATGGCATGTTGGATTTTGTCCACTTGTTTTGTGTAATCTCTAAAGCTTTTTTGTAGCATTTTTTTATTAATAAATTTTCAGTCTACAGTATTTCCACCTTGATACATCCGTTTCCAGTTCCAACTCATTGCAGGAACCCCAGTGGACATACGCACCATGCATACAAAGAGGACAGGAAAAAAGAACTGGCCCAGGAAATGCCTTCCCTGAGTCAAGACAATGCCAGAGCTCAGACTTGACTTTGCAGTTTTCCAAACTCGTCTCTGTTTCTAGTGGCAACTGTGAACTACAACGGGCAACGTGTTTCTCATTGGGATTGCACTTGCCAGCAAGTTGCATAATTAGATTGGATTTGCTTAATCTCTCTTAAAGCTGAAACATGAAAAGGTTTCCTTTAATAAGTGGAAAAAACTAGAACGATGGAAGGTATTTAGAATCAAAGCATAGGGAATTTTTGCTACCTACTCATGGTGCCCTTTCCTGATTTGGTTTCGGGGTTTGCTGTTTGACATGATATGTTTGTGGAGGAATTTATAGTGATTGGTTCTTATAATCAGTCCGATGACAAAAGATTATGTCCTTATATTTCTTTAACAGGGTTAGGGAAAGTAAACAAAGCTATACCAAACCTTTTATGAGGATCTGTGGGGCCAAAGCATGGAGATTGGACTGATTGAGGAAAACACGGTTCAAAATCCAGCCCCTGTGAATTTGCCACTGACGGAGGAGGAGTTTACTATTAGAAACAGTAATAATGTAATAGTGAGCATTTTGCATGTTTTCTGATTGTCCAACATATTCTTTGTACTGGCAACATCATAGGAGCCCTCTTGGAAGGAAATACCAGCTGAGCTGACTTAAAGCACACAAACAAGAATTCTGACATGGCATTCAAAGACGTCCAGCAGCACTCTCTATGTGTTTTCAACTCTATTCGTTTGTTGGTTTACTGTTTTCAGGTAAATTTAAAGACTAGAAATAGTTCTAACAGGAAGACCACTGAACACCTAATTTAGCACACTGATTCCCGACCTTCAAGACAAGTAGGCACTCTGGGCTTCATTGTTTGTTTCTTTATTTAATTTCCAAGTCACATAAACACATTTATTTTATCACAGATAAGGATTAAATCATGATTGAAAATGGTGTTTCAAAGCCAGGCAGTGATGGTATACACCTTTAATCTTAGCATTTGGATGCAGAGGCAGGGGGATCTCTGTAAATTCAAAGCCAGCCTGGCCTACATAGTGAGTTACAGGACAGCCAGACACAGTCTTGAAAAAACAAACAAAATGAAGAAGGAAGGAAATGAGGGAGGGAGGAAAGAAAATTGTATGTTTCACAGGTTTGCTTGCCACAGTTTTATGGTTCTCCGTCATCCAGCATCTCATGTACTTCCTTTCTATTTGGCTTCTGTACAGTTATTTCTCTCAAGAGGCTGAGGCCTTTGCTTTCTTCAGATCTATCTTCCCAGCACAAGGTTTTCTACTAGTGTGCGAACACACACACACACACACACAGAAGAGAGAGAGAGAGAGAGAGAGAGAGAGAGAGAGACAGAGAGAGACAGAGAGAGACAGAGAGAGACAGAGAGAGACAGAGAGAGACAGAGGGGGGAAGGAGAGACATACACACACATATACTCATTATACTCACACACATATCAAACACACCACTGTCTCTGGGGGAATAACAAAACACTACACCCAGATAGCTCACCATTGTGAAACTATCCTGTCTCCTGATAACCCATAGGAAAATATACTACCCATACACTTATGATAACCTCAGTCTTATGAAATCACTCCCTTATGAATGGCTTCATGACACAGATCCAAATTGCTTTTCAGCATGCTTTTGTTGTTGTTGTTATTTTGTGTTTTGTTTTGTTTTGTTTGAGACAGGGTCTCTCTATGTAGCCCTGGCTGTTTTCCACCTGCCTCTGCCTCCCAAGTGCTGGGATTAAAGGCGTGTGCCACCACTATGCCTGGCCCTCAGCACATTCTAAATAAGCCTTTTTTTTTTTTTTTTTTTTTTTTTTTTTTTTTTTTACAGGAACTGAATTATTTCCATCAACTGTTATGTAGGAAATCATAGTATCCACTGTGAATACATATGTTTTATTTTAGAATCACGTTCTCTGGAAGTGAAGCCCAAAGCACCAGGGCAGTGACAACACTCGGGGACAGTCTACTTTCCAGCCATGGAAGTCCAAGGAGAACACCCCTCATCGCCGCCTTGATTTTTTTCCCCTTCTCCTAACTGGACCAGCACAGTTCCTGAGCACAGTCTTCTTTAAACTGGATCAACTACTGAAATAGTTTGTATCTTAAATGTCCCACAAAAGCACCTTGAGTATGTGGAAGTATGATGGGAAGATGTGAAACGAAGAGGTGGGACTTACTGGGAGACTTTTAGGTCTCAGGGGCACATGTTTGAAGGAGAGTGTGAGTCACTGCCTCTTTCCACTGCTTCCTTGCCATGAAGAAAAGAGTTTTCCTCTCACCACAGTCAGCCTCACCACAGGCCCAAAAGCACCGAGTCCCTCTGATCAGAGAATGAAACTTTCCAAATACTGAGCCCAAGTAAACCTGTGACCTTGCTGCTGTATTACTTAAGTGTCTGTTATCGTGATACGAAGCTTATAAACATGTTACCATTCCATTTTCTGCCTCTATCAGCTTGTTTTGTGTTCTAAACATAAGTAAGAATATGTAATATTTGTCCCTAGTTGATTTATCTCACTTGTAATGTTCCCCAATTCTACCCAACCTGCCACATGACAAGATTTTTTTTTAATGATTGAAAAGTATTACATTGTATATGTATTCTACAGTCTCTCTTGTCATTCATCTATCAATGAATATTATGGATATGGTAACTCCATATCCATAATATTGGCTAATTCCATAACTTGGCTATTGTAAATAAGCATGGACAAGCAGATATCTCTCCAACATATTGATTTCAAATATTCCAAGTATATGCACAGTGGTAGGAGTGGAGAGAATGGGGAAATGGTAATTAAAGAAGGAAGGGGCCTCAGTTAAGAAGAAGGAATTAATTTGATTTTTTAAAAACCTGTTGAACAGCTTAGTGATTACAGACAGTAGTAAAGTACTGTTCATTGAAGTACATTTAAATGTCTCTGAAAGAGTAGATTTCAAATATTCTCTCAATAGATGTCAAATACGTGACGTGGTAGATGGGTTGGTGGGTTGATTTGTTCACTTGATAATACAGTTTAAAATCACAACATGATTTTTTTACCCAAAAATGTGTACATCTACAGTTTGTCAATATATAATAAAATACTAGCTGATTAATATCCAAATAGTAATTAGCTGAAATAGTATCTAATAGAAGAAGTCAACCAATTAGTATGACAGAAAAGGAAAAATCATTTGAAAGTTCTCATAATTCTGACAAGAAAATCAACAGGCACTCCCCAGCTGTCACAATTGAGAATTACTAAGTTGGACTAGAATGTACTAGAACTGATATGGCCTTCAAGACAATTTGGTTATTGGCTCATATTAACCTGGAATTTCTTCAGCGAGACCTTGGAAATAGCTAAGAAGGAAATAGCTAATAACTAATGAAAGCCCAAGAAAGTAACAGGAAGAATTACAGACTACAAGGTAGGAATGCAACAGGAAATCTGTTTTATACTTGATCATTTAGCAGTGTCTTGCTGAGTATATATATTTGCCAGCTGTCTGACTGTACATGGATGATACACGGATGAGAAAACCAGTATCTTCCAATATATCACAATTAGATGCTTTATTTAAGGTTACCACATGAGATTTCATTTTTAAAAAGTTCTGCCTAGATGAATCAAAGAGGAGGATGGATGGATGGATAGATAGATAGATAGATGATAGATAGATAGATAGATAGATAGATAGACAGATTCATTGAGACTCATCTCTTCATTTTATAGACAAACAAGTTGGATGCATTCCAATTCATTTAATCATTGTCAGAACCAAGACTGAAACCGATTTCCTCTAATACCAAACTTGGGAGTCAATTCCTTCAGTCTTCATTTTTAGACATAGTGATTCCAAGAAATAAGTAAGACTGCATGCAAGAACAGGACATCTGTGTAACTCTCCTGCCCACCTCATGGAACTGAGTAATTATAAAAGCAGCATTGCAGGCATATAAGTATATTTTCCAAATATTCTTTGCAAATAATGAAAAGCCCGATTCAAACTGCATTAAAGTAATTAAAGGTAAAGAAAGTCTTACCTCACATATGTGATTAACCCAGAGGCAAGTTACTGTCTTAGAGTCTGGTGACTCACTCAGTGTGACTGAAATGCCTCTTATTTCTTGGCACTGTTCCCTGACTGGTAGCTCATCCCCAGCAAGCTTTTTCTGAGATGTCAAGGACTCCAGCCCACCTGCTTCTATGAGGAAGAGGAAGTATGCTTCTCACAACTGGAATCTTAGAGCACAATCTCGTTGGTTTTGGCAGGCTTGACTTATCCACATCCATCTGGGGCCCATGCTGATTGGCTTGTGGCTATCAAAGACAACATAATCCAAACCTGGGAAGGAAATATGAATTATTTTTAGAAAGAAGATTGGGAGGAATAGGTGGAGAGAGGAATCAACAGCAGGGCACATTGTTTCAGCTAAAACTAACTGAACTCAGCACGTGGCGATCCTATGGTGAGATCTAAACTCTTAGAATCTGTTAAACATACAAATATGAAGCTACAAAATAGATGATATTAGAGTTTTAGCATATGCTGTTTTCAAATTATTTACGAAATAATATTTAAAAATTAGAATAAACAAAAATCACAAAGCATGTTTTATTCTAATTTATCCAAAAGGTTATGCAGCAGGTAGCAAAAAGTATAGACTTGTGAGCTTGGCTTAGAAGAAAATATAGTTAACACTTGTTCCTGGTTGCTGAATAATAGCAAGTGCTGGTGGCTGTGTGTAGACGAATTTCTAAACGATCTTATTAAATAAAAAACACAGAGCCAGAAATTTGGGTTAGAGCTTTAGAGAGATCAGGAAAATACAGAAATCCATCAGCTAACCTCACCTCACCAACTCCACAGATTCCAAAAAGAGTGACTTCCTGTCTACCCAGGGTTATATGCCTTGCTTTCCTGCCCTCTCATTGGCTCTTAGCCCAAATACCTCACTTCCTTTTCCTACACAGCTCTGTCACTGTCTGTCTGTCTGTACAGACCTCCAGGTCTCTATGGTTGGTACTGGGATTAAAGGCATATGTCACCATGCTTGGCTCTGTTCCTTATTGTGGCCTTAAACACACAGAGATCCTGCCTGCTAAGGGATTAAGGGCATGTGCTGCCTGACTTCTTTGTTTACTTAAAATGGCTGGCCTTTTCCCCCTGATCTCCAGGCAAGATTTATTTATTAATGCACAAATAAAATATCACCACATTTCAGCACAAATAAAATTTCACCCAGGCTGTGTCAGAGGAGCAGTAGGTGGCAATTGAATTTTAAGGTGTCAGCCCACAAGGAAAAAACTCCCTGATGGGTGAATCTCAGTTAGGCAAGGCCCCAAGACCACAGACCACAGAATATCTTTTGTTTCTACTGTACCTTTACATGTTTGCTGCTACTATCTTTCTCTGGTATCTGGCATGGTGTGAGTGGGTGTGGGGAGATCTCCACTGCCTGTAATGTAGTGTGTTTATCTCATGGAAACATTTCATTCTGTCGGGCATTTTTACCTGTGGATTATTATGAAGATGATTTCCTCCCTAGCTGTTTTGTCTAATTGATAATAATAATGTTAGTTTAAATAGGGTTTTGATGATTGAAAATATAAACAAGGAAGTGTCACACTGCTATAAAACATGGGTTTCTATTGAGGAGCCATATAGTCTGTGCCTTAGCTTAATGATTAGGAAAAACAACTGAGTCCCAGTTAGCCTAGCTAGCTTAAATTCTTTTAACCTTAATGTTGGAAGATGTGTTCACAGATGTGGGAGTGCATCACCACTGAAACAAAGCTTTGAAAATAACTTAAAGTTAGACTAAGATATTTTTGTTAAATAGCTTTGAGGTGAAAAACCCAAGATAATCTAAAGTTTTAGAAAGACACATAGTTGAATACAGAACTCTTTAAGGTCACAGAACAAGAAAAAAGCAACCCAATTATTACTGATGCATTTTTCTTGCTACGATTGGTTGATGATCAAAGCTGATGATTAATTGCTCATACCCATTTCTGTCCTCAATCTCCTGATATAAGAAACTGTTGATGAGTGGGTATCTACCCTAAGATTTAAAGTAGAGCTGACTGAGTCTTTTTCATATATAAAAGTTTAGGTTTGTGATTTCTTATAAGATTATCTTTCAAAATAAGTAATAAAGTAATTGGCCCTTTATTTGTAACTGCAAAATTCAGCCTTCCAGTAAAAGACCTGACGGAGAAGAATACCTTGCTTGCCTACATGATTAATCTATAACAAGTTGCTTGGGTATGAATGTATGTGGGTTCTTGGGATAATTTGTTTTTCACCTGTAATACATAATATGTTCAATCATGTAAGGGATATGGAAAACATGTGGTTTTTTACTTGTATTCATTCACTTGAAAAACATAATGTAACCATATTGTAATTTTTATATTGCCTAAAAGATTTTGCTGGGGTATATAAGTTATAAGGCAAAAAACAGAAATAGAGATAGAAAGATCTAAAATAGGCTGGAAAGAAAACATCAAGAATGAGAGGAAGAAATCACCAGGAAAATAAAGAATAGAGAATGCAAAAGAAGAATAATGAAAAGGTCTAAAGGATGCCATAAAGAAAGTGTGTGAGTCTTTTTCCCAGCCCCCTCAGATAGAAAAGTCTGCTATGTTCCAATGCCATGGATTCCTCTCCAACTCTGGGCTCTCTCAAGGCTGGTCCCCAGGCAGCAATAAGCAAGTAAATATGCTGCCTTTGCTTTAAAGTATACTTGGTACATTGGCACACCGAGTGTGCCTGCTTAGTTCTTGCTTGTCACTATGGATACTCACAATTTGGGTGCCATGTTTAATGTTTTATTTGATATACAATTGTTTTTATAAACTTAATATTTATGTTTTCCTTACAATATCCCCAATAATAGCATCTGCCATGTCATCTTGTAAAATTACATACAACCTTTCTGAAAGTGTATGACTTGATATATATTATCTTATAATATGTATAATAAGAAATGACTTAAATTTTAGTTTATATAGTCTAGTTCTTAATTTTAGAAAATTAAGTCAATTATTTTAAGCCATTGGTTTAAATTTGAGAAAAATATAATGTCTTTAAAGACTCATAATTTTGTGAAGATTTTTAAATTGATGGAAATTATAAAGATTATCTATATACTCATTTTCTCTTGCCTCCTAGCCAACCATTTTTTCTCAAGAATATTTTGGAAGTATCATCACATAACAACCAAATAAATGCCATATATGGGTCTCTGTGCTTGATAAATGAGTTGGTAGCTGTTATAACTGTAGAGTTCAGGAGCATTTGTTCCTCCTTAACACAACCCATAGAAGAGTGTGCCCAGGAATGTTTGCGCACTGTTTAGTTGATTCCATGGCAAAGTTATAGTAACAGCAACTAACAATACAAATACAGTGTGCTCTGCAGCCTTAACATATTGACATCTGCACAATAACCTAGCAAAGTACTAGCCTACTTTTCAAAAGAAGGATTAATTAACACAAAGCTTCAGTAATTTTCCCATGTCTACTTTACATGTCATGGCCTATTCTTCTTTATATAATATTATTCTCTCATATTACAGAAAATGGATCCTCAACTATGCATTTCATGAGATTCATAATTTTTTAAATATTAGTTACTAAAAGCATTCAAAAACTGATGATATCAATTTTGGCTCTCATCTAAACGATTGTGGTATAAATGGAATTCCCATATACAACAAGTAGACTATAAGTTGGTATAACCAACTTGGGGAAAACTTATAGAAGCTACTTGGCATGTTATAAGTCAATTAATATATTACTTCTATTTGGGCTTATATGATATATCCTGTGATGGTCAATTTTGTCAACTTGATTGGGGTAAGAAACACATAGAGTGTTAATTAAAGTGTGGTTGTATGGACTGCTCCAGAGAGAACTAACTGAAAGAGGAGGACCCCATACACACTAAGGATGCAAGAAAAGGAAAAGGGGAAAAGCAAGCTAAGGTCATACATTCCCTTCCTCTGCATCCTAGCCCACATGGAGTGAACAGAACTGCTTCTCCATATCTTCCTTACTGTGATGGGGAATGTTCCCCACTTTAAGTTGATTCTGTTGTCACAGAGTCACAAAAGTAATATACCCAATACAGGTAGATGTCCCTTTCTATATGGCTTCTTTGAGCTCTCAGATCTACATATCAGAAAGTCAAGACTATAACCCTCTTATTGTTCTCTTATTTACTCCCTTGATACAATTTCTTTCCTGCTCTAATGGATTCATCATAATTCCTTGCCAATATAATCACTTCAAAAGTTTGATTAATTGTTTTGAATGCCATAGTTTGTTCTCAGAATCACAGATGTCAATTTTTATACTTTCTTCAAAAACCAATTTGTTTTTTATAACATATTCTAGATAGTAAATGATGTAAGTACAACTTATTTGAATCTGTGTGTGTATGTGTGTGTGTGCACACGAGAGAGAGAGAGAGAGAGAAGAGAGAGAGAGAGAGAGAGAGAGAGAGAGAGAGAGAGAATATCTGAGAAGATGGGACTACATGCTATATTGTAAGGTGCATTTTTTTTATTTTAGATCAATTTATTTTATGTGTATGCCTGCATGAATGTATGCTTGTCATGTGGATGCCTGGTGCCCATGGAAGTCAGAAGACACAGTTGGATGTCCTGGAATTACGGACAGTAGTGAGCCACCATGTGGGTGCTGGACTGAACCTGGGTCCTCTGCAAGAACAAGTGCTTTTACCCACTGAGTCATCTCTCCAGCCCCTTAATCTGCATTTTGTTTGGATAAGGATCTCGAAAACATCAAATAGAAAAACTGAGCAGTAAATAACCAGTCCTATAGGAGCAGACAGAGACAAGTATAGGAATGTCTATTTAACAGGAGAAAAAAAAAAAGAAAAACTTGCAAAATATATCCACTTTATGGCCTTGTCAAGCTATTTACTTCTTCAGCTTTTTGTGATGCCTAAAGCCCCAAGGAAAGAAAAACAGAAATGTTTATCTGGAGATGTCACTGTGAAGTACTACTTAATAATTAGGATAGTGGAGACAGTAAAACTAGGTCCTGAACACAGCCCTCTTGACAGCCTCCACCTGCCATAACCCCTGTGTGCTGTGATGTCCAAACTAAGACTTACATATCAAACCCACCTTATTTGCACTAGACCCTGGTCCTTTAGAGATGCTGCTCTCTGTAGACCACACAAGATTTGTGTCCTTTTCCTTCTATTCCTAGAGCAGAGATAAGACAATTATTTCCTTCTCAGCTGTTACTTATTCACTAGTGTAGAAGAGGTATGTGTAGTTCATTTAAGGATTCTCCATCTCCTAGAAAACAACCATTGTTTCATGTTAACTATCTGGTACATTCTGTAATACACACACACACACACACATACACACACACACACACACATGCCAATATTTGGCTATTTTTTGTTATTTGTGAGATAATTTTATTTCACATATGCAAAGGAAGAAAGTGCAGTGGGAAGTGGGGTAGAAAACTGATTTCCTTGCAAGACTCACTAGCCAGGCATACCTTCCTGACAGGTCAGCTTCGGGGAATGACTGCTTGGCAGAACTCAGCCTTCTCTCAGGGCTGCTTTGCATCTTTCTAAGTGTGGTGGCGTCATTCTCTCTTGCTGCAGATGCCTTCCTCTGTGTCTTGGAAAGGACAGGTGGCTACAGACAACTTCAGTCACTTGAACTCAGAGAACCTTCTCTTGATTGTCAGTTAATTGGCCGACACACCAAAAAGGTATCGCTTGGAGAAGCATTAGATCCAGATGAAAAGGAGAGGCTGTGAACTGAATTAGTGGGTAGGAAAGGAAAGCTAGAAAAAATTCAACAGATGTCCTGATTATCAAAGCAACCCATGCTTTTGGTGCCCATTCCCCATCTTCTTGACCTGCCCATATGTGCTGCTGCCCTACATGGTTTACAGAACACTATTAGCAGCTTCCTATCTCGTGTTCTTGAAAAAAGAGCCAGAATTATACAGTGCTTTAACATTTTTGTTATTTACTAGTAAGGTTTTAAGCAAAGTGTTATAAAATAAAGATATGGAAAGTGGCAAAGTTAGAATACCAGTGAATGAACATGGAAGGTTAGGTGCTTTCCAAATAGAAGAAGATTTAGAATGTCTGTAAATAACTTGCCCCGTGGCTCATGTGTTTATTTAAGTCCATGCTTCTAGAAGGTTTGGGAACAGCTTGTTCTTTTTTTATCATCATAAACATTTCATCTGCCGATTCATTTATAACATTAAGCTGTTTTCAAATCCTTCCACCCCCTTTTAAGTGGTTTGAAAACAAATTTTACCCCATGTCCCATCTGGTTAATATAAATTATGAATTAGCCAAAGCCAGAATCATTAACATTTTTATAGTACCAGGAATTAGCCTAGTATTATACAAGTGGCTGAGGTACACCAGACAGATTCCCGGTCTCTGTCTCTCCATCAAGCTAAATGTTCCTTCTAAAGTGTTGCTCTCTTCTATGTTGTATTAAAGAAAGTGGAGGGTGGGGAGACTGGAGAGGTATCTCAGTTGGTAGAGTGCTTGTCTAGCATGCATGAAGCCCTGGATTTATTCTCTAGCACAACATAAACCCCAGTGTGGAGGCACGCACCTGCAATCCTAGCATTAAGGAGTGGAGGTCAAAAGACCTTCTGGTTTGAGGTCTTCCCCTGATCCATAGTGAGCATGAGACACTGTTTCAAAAGAAGAGAGAAAAAAATGATAGGTGGCACAGCAGCTCAATGGTAGTGCAAACTTATTGTGCACAATGTCTGGATTCAGTCTCCATCACCAAATAACACTAATGTACAGTGGAAACTGGCTCTTTCAAAACACTGCTACCCCTCCATTTCAGGTTCTTCAAGTTGTTCAGCAGTGATTGACAGGTGTCAGTAAAGCAATTCAGCATTTGAGATGACATATCTGTTCTGCTCTCTTCTTTTGTTTGTTTGTTGTTTTGTTTTGTTTTGAGACAAGGTTTCTCTGTGAAGCCCTGTCTGTCCTGGAATTCACTCTGTAGACCAGGCTGGCCTCCATCTCAAGAGATTCTCTGCTTCCTGAGTGCTGAGATTAAAGGAGTGCACCACCACCACCACCACCCAGCTCTGTTTTCTTCTTAAAGGTTATGTCTTAATCAAGATCATAATATTGAAAAAAATGAAACTAAATTTCTGATCTCAAAGATGTTGTGAAGATCTTAAAATGCATCTCTATGTGTAAAAGACTTTTCAAAAGTTATTTTTTAAAGCTTTTTATTTTTTGATGCCATTACTTTAAAGCTTTTTATAATCTCACTGTTACAATATAAAAGTTCTCCACTAACTGCTAAAGATAAAAATCTGTCTTTTACAAATTAGAAGTGAATTATATTTGATAACAAAGCCAGACAAACTTTCCAATGCTGAGAAGTAAATACAAATGAACACAATGTGTCGGACCACTTCAGGATAGCTGCACAGACAATCTTGTAACTGATATATTTTTCACAGTTTGATCATATTCTTACTTTCCTTGTCCTAAGATTACCTTTTTATTTATCTCATGGGGGTAGGGACATCATCATGCATGTGAACATTAGGAAACAACTTTTAGGAGCCAGTCTCTCCTTTCACCATGTGGGTCCCAGGTATCAAACCCAGATCCTTAGGCTTGGTAGCAGGTACCTTTACCTGCTGAGCCATCTCCCTTGCCCAGTCATGTGTTCATTTTCTAAGAAACTAAAATATGCCCTGGATTGGCAAACAATCTCCTTCTGCTTCCCTGAAAGGAAAACATCAATGTATCTCTTGTTTTCATGGCTGAAACTGAGTAGGTGAGTACTGACAATACATTGCTTTAAATTTCAATGCGTGATTTTTTTTTTTTTTTTTTTTGGTTTTTCGAGACAGGGTTTCTCTACGTAGCTTTGTGTCTTTCCTGGAGCTCACTTGGTAGCCCACGCTGGCCTTGAACTCACAGAGATCCGCCTGGCTCTACCTCCTGAGTGCTGGGATTAAAGGCGTGTGCCACCAACGCCCTACATTTTTTTTTTTTTTTTTGGTTTTACAATGCATGATCTTAATGATTTTAAAGTAAATACTCTCAATGTATTCCTTAATTCTTAGAACTTTTTAAACACTCTTTTAAATGCTATCTAACAAAGAAGTGTCACTTTGCAGGAAAGTCCCATTGTTTGTAGGTGCTTTTAGTATGCTCCCTTATTTCCATATTAATGCCTTGGACATACTGCTACAGTATGTACCACAATCTGATATTCATATACCTATGTGCCTTCCACTTATGTTATTATGTTATTAGGAGGGTGTATTATGATTCTCTAGAGAAACAGAACTGATAGAATGGATACACACACACACAACACACACACACACACACAAACAAGATGTATTACAGTGGCTTATAGGCTGTTGTCCAACTTATTCTAAAAATGTTTATCTCCTGATGGAAAGTCCAAGAATCAATACTTGTTCTGTCCATGAGGCTACATGTCTCGGGTGATCTTCAGTCATATTTGGGAATCCCGAAGAAGTAGGCTCTAGTACCTACTAGAGGGAAGGAACAGACTTGACAGGGAGAGAGATTGCAAGCAAGTGAAAAGCAAGAACTTCTTTCTTCCATGTCCTTTGTACAGGCTGCCACCAGATGGTGTGGCCCAGATTTAAGGTGGGTCTTCCCTGATGATCTGGATTTAGGGTGGGTCTTCCTACCTCAAAAGATCTAATCAAGAAAAATATCTCATAAGCGTACACAGATGCTTTCATTTTAGTTAATTCCTGATGTAATCAAGTTGACAACCAACAACAACCACGAGAGAGAGGATCATTCAACTGATATCTGTGACACTAAAATGCTAACAATGTTACCCTATAAATGTCAGTGAGGTTTAGTCATATACCTAGGGACATCACAATCTTACAATCTGGTTTTGAGTTTTCTCTACTACTCACAAAGATTGTGAAGAGCCAGCCTGCTTCCATTTTAGGCTTAAATATAGTAAAGACAAACTCAGTTCATTCCTGTTTATGATTAAACCTCTGTTTCTCAGGGATCAGGCTATGCCCCACCTCTAACCTTAACTAAAATGGTCTGTACTGCCTGTTCCAGGAATGGAAATCATGTCTTTGTTTCAAAAAGTTGTTTATAACCTTATTGCAACTCTTCCTTTTTTTTTCCAAAAAGGTTGTTATGACTACCTTGTTATGTCCACCTTGCAATCATGTCTTTGTTTTAGGAGGTCCGTAGGACTAACTTGTTGATGTTCTGCTCCTATAACCCTGCCTATTTTCCCCTCCAAATCTCCTATTTGGAAACTCCCTACCCCTGAGCTATAAAAGTCTTGTCTTCCTCACATCCAGGGCTGACCTCTCGAACCCCACCTTAGGTAGAGGCAGCCCATATACATGAATGAAAAAGCTTTCTTTAATTAATTGCTTGTTTTAATTAACTTGGTCATGATGTTTTGAGTCAGTGGTCTTTTCCCTCCCCTCTTCAGGAATAAGAATTGCAAAGTAAGAAAGCATGGCTTAGAAAAGCCTCCTTATGTTTTTCTCTTTTTCTTTCTTCCTCCTCCTCTTCCTCCTTCTTTTTGAACCAGCATATCTAATGTGGCTGTCTTCATAGGAATCTCAGAACTTCATTTCCTCTTCAAACACCAAAAGTTCTTGACTCTACTTGGGTTGAATTCTCACATGGTATCAGTCAATTTCTACTGAGCAAACGTTGCCTCTTTATGCAGGGTGTATCTTCTGCAGCTTCCCACAAGCCCCACTGCTCCCTACTGTATCCCTGATGCCTGACTAAAAGTTAGTTATTCTTAGTATTTGTACTGTTTTTCTATTGGTATAAATGTTTTTCTATGTTCTTGTTTCATTTTTTATTTTGTTGTATAACCAAAGGCAAGATGGGAAAAGGAAAGAAAACTCAAGATGATACTGAGGGCTACAGTAAAAATACACCAACCTGTTTTATTTATCTGTTCACTTAACCCAGCAATCTTAGCAATGTCCTGGGCAATTCATTCAGTACATTCAAATGTGTCTGATCGGTCCCCCTAGCTGTACTTTCTCCTCATGAAATCCATTCCCTCTACACTGATGCTGTCATTATTTTTTTTAAAGGTCTCCAGTGGCAACTGTAATAATAATAGCAGTAACAGTGGTGACAGTTGATATCTGACTGCTACTGGTGACTAGCTCTCCCAAACTGTTCTATATTGATTGTTCTAATCTGTATTGATATTTTATTTTCATGTCAGTTATGCATAGTAGGTTCTATCCATAGCAGTTCTGCATGACCTTTGACTAACTCTATTCACACACAACTCAGGAGCACAAGTCACTCAAACTACTCATCTTGCATTTCTCATTTTGTACTTCTACCCAGGGTTTCTCTGTTGGTGCTGATACTGCTGACTCTCGGAAATATATATAATAGAACTCAGGAGAACAAGCTCATCATCCATCACAGAATTTTGACAATTAAGCAATGGAAATTGGCTAGTAGGTTCCTCCTCTGAGAAAGTGGGTCCACCTCACCTTCCTTCAACTCACTCAACTTTTTCCTTACATAGGGCACTGCTAACATACTTGCCTTGGGCTCTGTTTGCTGCAAAACACAGAGGGAGAGGTTCAGTTCTATTCCCCCTTCTTTTTTACTTGCACTATCCAATTCTATCTTCAAAGATCAGCTTACCATATTAGCAGTTTTATATAATATTTTATTTATTCTTTGAGAATTTCATACATGCATATAATATGTCTTGATAGTATTTCTCCTCCAATTCCTCCTGGACACACACACACACACACACACACACACACACACACACACACACACCACTCAAGTTTCTCTCAACTCCCTCTCCTCTTTTTTTAAATAATTCATTGAGTTTAATTAGTGTTGTCCATGTATGCATGGGTGTAGGACCATCCACTGAAGTAGGAACATTGTACCAGGGACTACTTGCTCTAAGAAAACTGATTCCTTCTACCCCAGCAGCCATCAACTGTCACTATGGGTGGGGTATCCTGAGCCCCTGCACATCCATTCTGGAATGTTACTCCCTTGATTTTACTATGGTCTTGTGCAGGTAAACTCAGCTGTTGTGAGTTCAGAAGCACATCTGTCCTGTCACATCCAGAAAAGGTTATTTTGCAGCAGTCCTCCCCAGTCCTGGTTCTTATGACCTTTCACGTCCTCTTCCTTAATGTTCCCTGAATCTTGTGGGGTGGAGCGATACTGATACAGTGGTCCCACTTATGACTGAGGATTCCACAGACACTTGTTCTCTGTAGATGGACTTGTTGTGAGTCTTTGTATTATCCACAGTCCACTGCGAAAAGGAGATTTTCTGATAAGGATGATACTACTCATATTTTTGTTTGCAATAGATAGAAAAATGAATTCATGTTAGTGGAGTAGATTAGCAGGATGCAGGAATATTTCCCGTATTACAGGGAGGAGCTAAAGCTGGGTCTGGGTAAAACTAAACAGTGCTCTCTTTTCACATTTTCATCTGCAGCCCAATTTTGGTCCAACATCTCTTACACGGTTTGCATCCTGTAGGCAAGATTTTCTGGGATACATTTCTCATGGCCCCCACATTGACTAAGACTAATTCCATTCTCTAAAATTCTGTTTTGAGAATTCTCAAAAGATGACTCTAATTGTCTAGTTTAGGAAGAGGGGAAGAGTGAGAGAAAGTAAACAGGAATTCATTGCAAGAAGAATCTACATATTTTTCTGCATTAACCTTCTCTGATCCTGAACAGGATCATATGGTAATTAAAAGACATGCAGCCCAGGGGGAAATTAATGTCCACTGTGTGTCTAGCACAAAGTGCCAGCTTAGAATTCTTCACAAACATACTCTTCTGAGCCTATTTTACCATGAAGCAAGAATAATAAAGTCCATCATGGGTGAAAAAAGATTTTTTTAAGGGACTAGCATGTAATAGGAATTAATCGGCCCAAAGCAATACAGCTCTTCAATAATTATAAAACATAAAAAAAAACCTTTACATTGCTGTATATCATTTTTAACATTTGTTTGTGTGTATTTGTCTTCCATTTAGGTTCAAATATTCCTAAAAGGGCAGGGAGAGTCTTATTTTTCTTTTTAGTGGTCTTAGCTCTGGCATGTTACTCAGTATATTGGAGCAGAGTAAATATTTGTTAAAAGAGTGACTTCAAGTGTACTCACTAAAGTGCACTGTTCTTCATTTGTGTACTATTAGTACTTAGGAGAAATGATCAGTCCTTTTTCATATTCAAGCAAAGGTCAGGGTCCCTCAATTATTTTGTGAGGAAAAAGATCTTCCTCAAAATGTAACAAAAAAAAACTTTTGTAGTTAGTACTGTTGGCAATAATTGAAAAATAAAAAGAACAAAACTCTCTTTTGCCTTAAAGAGTTGAATATTATCTTGTTGATGTTGTTATTTAGGTTTCGGATGTATGTTCTGTATAGTTAATTCCACATGTTCTCCATATGCTGAAATAATAAACATCTTTAAAGTTGGCCCCTTTCCTTCTCTCTTCCTTCAGATCCATACCCATGATGCAAGCAGAGAACCTTCATGTGTATTTAATTATGCGAAAACGGCTTGTATATTTCTGTCTATTAATTACAGCACTCTAGAATTTATAAACTATTTCCTCCTCCACCCCATTTGCCATATTCTCACAATATTACTTACACGATCCTGATTTAGCATAACCAGAGCAAGGAAACATTAAAATGCACAAGCAAGGGGTTTTAACCACATGAATTTTCAGGATTTTAGGTATGAAATTTTTTATTTCTCAAAATTAAAAACAACTTACAGAACTCATGTATTCTAAGTAAAAACTGATGATCTTTAAAACCCAAAGACACATATCTGATATGGCCTATTTTATTCTTCAGGGCTTATAACAAGTTGGATTTGTTTGTTTGTTTGTGGTATTAAAAACTAAATCTAAGACTTGTACATGCTAGGCAAGGCCTCTATGCTGAGTTAAACCTCCAGTTTGGTAAACCATGCTTTTCTTCACTCCTGTTGTGAATTCACCACGATTTCATCAGTCCTGTGTCCTTGGAGGTATATAATAAAATAATAAATAATAAAAAAAAAACTTTCTTCACTATGAAAACTTTAAATCAAACTGCAAAACCTGCGGTAACTCATGTGGCAGAAATAGAGACACTTATGTCTCTTGATGTAACTATCAAACTTTTGAAACAGTAGATGCTAAATTCCTAAAGGAATTTCCCCAGAATCTCATTTAGAGAAAGAAAGGAGATTTCACACAGTTCTAGCAACTTATCAGACTACCTCACCAGATGAAACTGAAGGCCAGCCAGTGATGAGTTGATGGTCTGGTTAGGAAGATATCACTATTTGCATGCACATATCCCTGCCTTCTGTTTAAACTTGGGTGTCACTTCAGGACCTGAAGACAGGAGGGGTTGGGGGTGGGGGTGTGCTGGCTCTTTCTGTCCCAGTGTGTCCACATTGAATAAATCTCCTTTTTTTTGCATTTAATTATTAAGTTAGCTCTTTTTACTGGTTCACTGGGGACAGGTAGTTGTACCTGGCTTGGGGACAAGCTGTGAACCCCAAGGTCAATAACACTGCTTGTGCTGCTTAGTTTTGTTAAGGAGACACACTGGAGTCACTTGGGAAAGGGAACCTCAAGTAAGGAATGATGGCTTCCATTAGACTGGTGTCTGCACATGTCTGTGGAGCATTTTTTGATTCTTGATTGATATGGGGCAGGCCCAGTTCACAGTAGGACATGCTAACCCTGGGAGTGTGGTCCTTGCTTGTATAAGAAAGCAAGCTAAGTGAACTATGAGTACCAAACTAGTAAGTACTATTCCTCTTGTCATAATGAGGTTTTCTATTGCTGTGATGAAACACCATTGGCAAAGGTAGCTTGGGGAGGAAAGGTTTTATTGGACTTATACTTCCATATCATAGTTCATCATTGAAGTAAGTTAGGACAGGAACTCAAGCAGGGCAGGAACTTAGAGGCAGACGCTGATACAGAGGTCATGGAGAAGTGCAGACTTTCCCCTCATGGCTTGCTCAGCCTGCTTTCTTATAGAACCCAAGACCACCACCCACAATGGACTGGACCCAATGCCCTACAGGCTTGACTAAAGCCCAATTATATGGAGTCATTTTCTGAGGCTGGGGTGGCCTTTTGCTCCTATAACTCTTCACCCATATTCCTATAACTAATCTCAAAACTTGTTCACTAAGCAAGACTTGAATGGGATAATTTCCTTGGTCTGTCATTACTGACCTTTTGGGTGAATAGACATTTCTTCACATCTCCCCAGGAAAAGTCACACAAGACAACTGGTTTTCAAATAGGAATTAACAGAACCAAAGATGAGTTGTAGATGAATGGTTGGATAGTTCTTCCAGCTGTTTCTGGGAAATGCAACTAAAGATGATCTATTTGAGGGTGAAACATCCAAAGGGGTAACCCTACCCAGCATAGTAGGGTGGCATGTCTCCTTGCTATAATGGTGACTGTGTGTTTCCTGAGATGGGCAATTAAACATCAAACCAGGGTTAAACTTCCTGAGAATAGTGTGTCCTTGGGAGAAATCACCACGTAGTCATCTTCTTGTACTTGATATGAGGTGAAATGCTGTATTAATTAGTTTTCTATGGCTATGATAGAATACCATGTCCAGAGCAGCTTACAGAAGGAAGAGTTCATTAGCACTAACAGTTCCAGGGGCATAAGGGTCCATGATGGCAGAGCAGAGACATGGCAGTTAGAGCAGGAAGCTAAGAGTTTACATCTTTATCTGCAAACACAAACAGAGACCAAACTAAAACAACACATGGCTTTGAAGACTCTGTCTGCCCCTAGTGAAATGCTTCCTCAGCAAGGCCACACTTCCCAAACCTACTTAAGCAGTGTGACCAACTGGAGACAAAGTAGTTAAACACCAGAGACCATGGAGGACATCTCATTCAAACCTCCTTAATGAAGGTGATTCATCACACAAGTGTATGAATGTCCTCAAAACAGCACATATGACATGAGATGTCGTCAGTTAATTGAATTACTCATCCAAGTGTACATATAAATTAATGAAGAAAGCTTCATGAGTGACCACACAACCAGTTATAGATAGGTCAGTAACCTTTAGGTGGCAGCTATATTTAGTTTTAAACGTGAGTTTTGCTGACTTCACCAAACATACCATAGATGTGTGTGTATATGTGTGTGTGTGTGTGTGTGTGTGTGTATATATATATATATATATATATATATATATATATATATATATAAAACCTCCCATTCAAAGTTCTTAAATGAAGAAAATGTATCTTGACATCTGGGTCCATTAACCTTAAATATATTCTACTGGCCTGTATCTATGCTGGTCTATTTTAGCAAAGGTGGTCTGCCAAGAGTCATATTATTCCATTATCAGAATATAGGCAACTTCCAGGCATATCATTTATGACAATATACCTGCATTAATGAAATCAATGTGGAAGGGTTGACTTGTTCAGAGAGTTTTATTGGGCCAGGCATGGTGGCACACACCTTTAATCCTAGCACTCAGAAGGCAGAGGCAGGTAGATCACTGTGAGTTCAAGATGAGCCTGGTCTACAGAGCAAGTTCCAAGACAGCCAGGACTACATAGAGAGACCCTGTCTCAGTTTTACTGACTCCTCCAAACACATTTAATGGTAGCTCCACAATAGAATGGGTACCTACAGTCAAGTTTGAAACTTTCATATAATGAAATTTAGCAGCTGGCTGCTTCAGAATTTTGTGTAAAAGCACTCAGTGGAGTAGTGTTCTATTGGAAGCTTTACTGTGGGGCTTTTAGAGTATTTGTCTCATAAATTCATTGCTTTAAAAAGACTTGACAGGAAATTCACTGGGAGTGGCTTTGTGGACAATGATGGAAATCAAGCCTCTCCATCCGCACATCCCCACACCCTTGACTATACACAGCAATTTCTTTTTAAAACTGATCATATTTAATCTAAGGCATTAACCCTAACTATTTTCTTACTTTCTTATGTAATTCTGCCCTGTCAATTCTCATTTCAGACATCAAAATCTTTTACAAAGTTTAAAAACATCAGTACATGCTGGATGATGACTGAAAACAAGCCACGGTATATGCCTTTAATAGCAATTTTTACACAAGAAATGGGCCAGTCTATACAGAGCTGGCTCAACCAGTTTTCCATTTTAAGAACTGATTAGAAAAACAGAAATTTAATTTTAAACTTACTTACATTTTGCCTACTGTAGAACAAATGGATACAAAATACTGCTTCTCAGACCAGAGATATGACCTTAACCCTGGATTCTGCCTGTCTCAATCCTGCTGCAAAGCCAGCAACATCAAGTGAACTGGAGGTATTTGGGGAAGTAGATCAGCTGATACTGTGGAGTGAATAATTAGCCAGTTTAGAATAACCGAACTGCCAGAAAACTAAAGAAAATCATGTTTTAAAAGTTTGTTACTTAGCCGGGCGGTGGTGGCGCACGCCTTTAATCCCAGCACTCGGAGCAGAGCAGGGATCTCTGTGAGTTCGAGGCCAGCCTGGGCTACCAAGTGAGCTCCAGGAAAGGCGCAAAGCTACACAGAGAAACCCTGTCTCGAAAAACCAAAAAAAAAAAGTTTGTTACTTAATTTCATTCACAGTTTTTATAGTTGCCTCCAATTCAGATGCCAGCACAAAGTGCTTAGTAACTAATCATAAAGAGAAAGATTTGTCCCAAACTTAGTTTATTATCATCTCTTACAATGTTATGTGGCACATGCACATCATTGCATCTGGCACAGACTATCTTTTATGTTGCTATATATGTCCCATTAGTTTCTTACTGTGTAATTTCATAATTAAGTTTTAAGAAAATATTGCTACTTACCACATTTATTTTTTCTAGGACATTCAGGACTACATAGAGAGATGCTGTCTCAAAGAACCAAAAAGAAAAAGAAAAGAAAAAAGATTCTACTAACTTCTGCAAATGCATCTAATGATAGCTTCAGAATAAGACAGCAGAGGCAGGTAGATCTCTATCAGTTCGAGATCAGTCTGGTCTACATAGCAAAAGTTCCAAAACAGTAAAGTTTTAAAATTTTCATAAAATGAAATTTTCAAAAGTTCCTATAGACAAACACATTTCAATATTTCATTCAAAGGTAATGATCCCTTTGTCCTGAGGCAGTCATGACAATCTTAAAACAACTGAGACCTCCAGGGAAAGATGATGGGTTCTAGGAGACTCCACATGATGTGGTGAGTGGGGAAAACCAAGGCAACCAACAGTGTTCTTAAGGGAGAAAGAATCCAGGAGCACCATAAATCCCAAAGAGTGATAGTACCCCTGAATAGTGCAGAGGAAAAGAAGGTGAAATGAGACAGGGGGGCCGGGAGGAGAATTCAGCAGTACACTGCTTACCAGAAGCTGTGACAAAGAAAAGAGGCTCAGGTTAGGTGACAGCATGCACTTGGAATCCCTGGGCAGGAGAGGAGAGACAGGTGAATCACTGGGGTTCACTCACCAGCCAGCCTAGCCTACTTGGCAAGTTCCAGGCCATTGAGACTCTCTCTCTCTCTCTCTCTCTCTCTCTCTCTCTCTCTCTCTCTCTCTCTCTCTCTCACACACACACACACACACACACACACACACACACACACACACACACACAATCACACACACACAAATAAATAAAAATAAAAACTGGTGTGCTTGACGAACAACACTGAAGGGAATGCTCTAACCACAAACACGCATACACCTGCAGACACATGTAATTGCACACACACACACACACACACACACACACACACACACAGAAAGAAAATAAAGAGAGCTATGCACACAGCTCCAGCTATGTAGTTTCACAGCAAGGAGGCAATAACAAAAGCCTCATCCAACAGGTAAGCCAGACATCTCTTTGGAAGAAAGACTGGCACACCTACCCACAGGTCAAACCCATTGCTCTTGAAAGTCTGAAATTTAATTGAGATTTTGGTGAGACAGGAACTCCCCCATCTCAGTCTCTTCAATTTTTAAGTCATTTTCAAAGTCCTTCACATCTCTTCTCTTAATGTTTCATAAAGGATATAGAATGGGACTGTGTGTTTTTCCCAGGGTTTCAACTATGGAGTGGATAAGTTCAAACACTGAAGTTTCTTACTTCTCTATCTATCATAGCAAGAATCTTGATCATTTCCCTCTCAGTCATAATGATGCCCTTCCCATCATTATCTCATAAACACATGGAACAATTATCCTTTCTCCAAAATTCACTCAATTTCCCATTGTAAACAAAACTTAAAATTTTTAGGAATTATACCTGTTAAAAATAATGACATCATGAAATGTGCAGGCAAATGGATAGAACTTGAAAAATTATCCTGAGTGAGGTAACCCACACCCAGAAAGACAAACAAGGTATGTACTCACTCATAAGTGGATACTAGCTATAAAGTAAAAGATAATCGTGATATGTTCCACAGACCCAGAGAAGCTAAGTAACAAGGAGGGTCTAAGCAGGGAGGCAAGGATCTCCCTGGAAGGGTAAATAGAAGAGATTCCACAAGTGAACTGGGGACAGGTAGGGCTGGAGATGGGAGATCGACTATGGGGGGACACTAGGAGAAATGAATGAAATTGGGGGTCATTTCAGGAACAAGGTAGAAACCCAGTGCAATGGAAATTCCATGGAATCTACAAGAGTAACCCTAGCAAAGACTCCTAGTAATGGGGGGAGGGGAGGACACAGAGCCTGAACAGCCATCTTCTGTAACCAGGCAAGCCCTTAAGTGGAGGGACTGGGACACCAATCCAGCCACAAAATCTTCAATTTACAGTGTGTGTCCTGCCTGCAGAGTGTTCTTAGACTTGAGCCTAGCAGAATCATCACCAAAGAGACCCAGAGAGACTTCATTCAGCAACCAGTGGGAGCAGGTGCAGAAACACCCACAGTCAAACATTAGGTGGAGATCCAGGATTCCTGTGCAGGAGGGGATTGGGATAGATCAGAGGAAACAGAAGGATCAGGTACACCACAAGAACATGGCCCACAGAATCAACTGACTGGGCTTCATGCAGCTCACAGAGATCAAGGAGCCTGTAAGGGTCTGTCTTAGTTAGGGTTTCTATTGATGTGAAGAGATCCCATGACTACAGCAACTCTTACAAAGGAAAACATTTAACTGGGGACTGGCTTACAGTTCAGAAGTTCAGTCCATTATCATCATGGTGGGACATGGCAGCATGAAGGCAGACTCTTGTTGTTGGAGAAGGAGCTAAGAATTCTACATCTTTGATTCACAGGCAACAGAAAGTGAACTGAGATACTAGTTGTGATTTGAGCATGTATAAGACCTCAAGACCCATCTCCACAGTGACACACTTCCTCCAACAAAGCCACACTTTCTAGTAATGCCACTCCCTATGAGCTTATGAAGGCAATTACATTCAAACTACCACAGGGTCTGACCTAGGTTCTCTACATATATGTTATGGCTGAGTAGGTTGGTGTTATTACAAGATTCCTAACAGTGGGAGCAGGGGTTGTTGCTGACTCTTTTGCCTACTTATGGGACCCTTTTTCTCCTAATGAGTCGCTTTATCCAGCTATGCAGCCTTGATGTGATGTTATGTAACTGGTCATATTGTAGCATATTATGCCCATGTTTGGCTGATGTCCCTGGGAGGCCTGCTCTTTTCTGAGGGGAGATGGAAGAGGGGTGGATCTGGGGGAAAGAAGAGGTAGGGGAGAATCTGGGGGAAGAGAGGAAAGAGAAACTGTATTCAGGATATAATATATGAGAGAAGAATAAAAATAAAAGATTACAAGTATTAGCTCTGGAATCACTTAGCCACAACATGACCTTGGAAAAATTAGCTTCTAATTCCCTGTAACATGAGAGGATAGATAAGTAGGTAGATGGATGGATGGACGAATGGATCAACAGATAGATATGATAAATGTTAATGTTTGTTATAGGAAGTAAATGGGATATTTGTAAAATACTTGAAGGAATAATATATAAAATACTATTTAAAAACCCTTTCAGCTGGGCAGCAGTGATACAAACCTTTAATCCAGCACTCTGGAGGCAAAGCCAGGTGGATATCTGTGAGTTTGAGGCCAGCCTGGTCTACAGAGCAAGATCTGGGACTGTAGCTGAAGTTTTCCTGTGTCCCACCCGGTCCACAGACATTCAGACCCCAGTAAACACACAGAGGCTTATATTAATTAAAACTGCTCAGCCATTAGCTCAGGCTAACCACTGACTAGCCCTTACACTTAAACTTAGCCCATTTCTGTTAATCTATATGTCATCACGTGTTCCATGGCTTTACCTGTGTGCCATTACATGCTGCTCCCTGGACAGTGGGCTGGCATCTCCTGACTTATCCTTCCTCTTCCCAGAATTCTTGTATGCTTATCCTGCCTATACTTCCTGCCTGGCTAATGGCCAAAGAGTGTTTTATTAAACCAGTATACAAATCATTATTCCACAGCATAGGACAGACACCAAAACTACATAGAGAAACCCTGTCTTAAAAACAAAACAAACAAAAAAAAAAAAACAAAAAAACTTTCAATTATTCAAATCCCTCTCTCATCTTTAAGATATGAATGTAGGTTGTAAATTCATAAAAAAAAAAGTTTAAATTTACTATCCCATGGCTAAAAATATCTACACATCCAAGATAAGGACATCAGCTTTCTATTACTGTGGTTTAAAAAAAAAAAAAAAAAAAAAAAAAAAAAAAAAAAAAACAAAAAAAAACACCTCTGAAACTATCAACTTAAAAAGTGAAATTTTTCATTTGGGCTCCTGGCTTCAGAGATTTCAGTCCATGGTTGTTTGGCCCTGGTGACTTGGTCTAAGAGGCATAGAATATCCTGGAATGAGTTTGTGACAAAGGAAGTCTGTTTCCCATGTGACAGATTGAAAGAAAAGAAAAAGACAAAAAAAAGGGGGGGGCTGTGGTCCTAATCTCCCATTTAACCTAGCTTGCTTTCCCTAAGGCCCACTTCTTAAAGATCCTACTGTCATCTGCCAGTGGTGTCAAGGACTTGAAGACCAAGCCCTCAACACATGGATCTTTGATATACACTCAAGATCCAAAGTATGCCAGTATAACTAGTAAGATTAGGCAGGCCGGGGTGGGAATTTAGTTCAGTGGTAGAGTGCTTGCCTAGCAAGTGCAAGGCCCTGGATTCGGTCCTCAGCTCCGGGCTGGGGGCGGGGATGGGATGGGGATGGGATTGAGCAGGCCTACGGAACAGGAAGTGAGGAGAGAGGGCTGTAGTGACATGGCTAAAAGTGGCCATAGCTGCATATGCCATAGTGAAGCATATTGCTGACTCTAAAATCAGGAGCTGGTATTTCTGGGTTTTCCAGTTTTACAAGAGAAACCAGAAATCCTAAGTTATATGATCCCAGTGTAACAACAACAACAACAAAAAATGTTGACAGTTAATCCAAGCTCTTTTGCAATATTTTTTGCTTAAATAATGTCAGGCCGTTGAAATGAATCAGTGGGTGAAGTGTTTACCATACAAACCTGACAAACTGAGTTCCATCTTAGTAATCTAATTAAAGATGGAAGGAGAGAACCCATTGTACAAAGTTGTTCTCTGATCACCACAAGCACATACATGTGCTCACAAACAATAACTAAAATAGAGCTTAAAAAAAAAGACTCATAGTTCTTCTCTCAGCAATCATAAATTGCCTACTTCCTCTCAGAGTAGGACCTTATGAAACTTCCCCCGTCCATGTTGGCATGTCCGCTGCTGTTGTCACTGTTCAGTTCCTGTTTAGATGACCATATCGTTGAGATTTAACAGCTGCAATTTCTCTGTCCTAGATAGAAGACACTATCTCAGAGCAGATGTCCTGGTCCTTTGACTCTTAAAACCTTGTTGTCCCCCTTTCGGTAATGTTGTCTGAGTCTCAGGTGTAGCAGGAGTGGTGTTAGAGATGTACCAACTGGGGCTGGGAACCGCATGGTGAGTTGTTCTCTGCATTTTGATTTCTGTAACGATCTCTGTCTGCTACAAAAAGGAGCTTCTTTTATGACAGATGAAAACTGAACTTGTCTGAGGGGGTAAGCATGAGTGTCTAGAATACAGTTAGAACTGTATTAGTTTAGTCTTCTGCAGGGATGAGCCAATCCCAAGGCTATCCAATCCCAAGTACTCAGCCTTAAACATATACATTTATGTATAAACGACATTAAGTAGGTTTAGCTGTGTGTGTGTTGTGTGTGTTTACAAGTTTGAGAGGAAGTGGGAGGCATAAGAGATGTTGGAGAGGGAAAGGGGAGATGTGTAGATGATATAAATAAACTATTCATATATGAACTTAAACAAACAAATAAGTAAAATAAAATAGCAACTTCTTTCCAGGTTGTCTGCTGGCAACTCATTTGAAGACAGACTTAATAAAAAGTAACACATCCAATGGTGAACAGAACTGATCAATAGCTTAACCTATATAAGATTCATGTCTTTGGGGCTAGGAAGAAGCTCAGTTGGTAAAATGTTTGCCTGGCAAGCATAAGGACCTGAGTTTGAACACTAGACTCCACATTTAAAAGGTTAGATGCAATCATGTTCACTTATAATTCCAATCCCAGTGAGTTGGACAGACAGGATGGGTAAATGGCTGGGACTAGCTACCCTGCCAGCCTAGCCTGCTTGATAAGTTCCAGGTCAATTAGAGACACGTTCTCAAATCACAAGGTAGATGGCAACCGAGGAATGACACCCAAGTGGTCCCCTTGTGTGGTGGTATTGTGTTCCCCAAAATATTGTGTACTCTAATAAATTTATCTGGGGTCAGAGAACAGACAGCCACTAGATACAAAGGCTAGAAAATGGTGGCACTCACACCTTTAATCCTAGCATTCCAGAGATAGAAATCCCTCTGGATCTCTGTGAGTTCAAGGCCACATTGGAAATAGCCAAGCATGGTGACACACGCCTTTAATCCCAGAAAGCCAGCCTTTAATCTCAGGGAGTGGTGGTAGAAAGCAGAAAGATATATAAGGCGTGAGGACCAGAAACTAGAAGATTTTGGCTGGTTAAGCTTCAGGCTTTCAAGCAGCAGTTCAGCTGAGACCCATTCCGGATGAGGACTCAGAGGCCTCCAGTCTGAGGAGACAAGACCAGCTGAGGATCCGGCGAGGTGAGATAGCTGTGGCTTGTTCTGTCTCTCAGATCTACCAGCATGGACCCCAATAACTCGCCTCGGGTTTGATTTTATTAATAAGAACTTTTAAGATTCCTGCTACACCCTTGCCTCCATGTATATTCACATCACACACACACACACACACACACACACACACACACACACACACACACCCCTCACATCTTTCATTTCAGAGACCTCTGACATTCTGCTCTGAGGTTTGCATAAGAACTGTTCCCTCAGCATCAATGAGTTTGAACACTTAGTCCCCTGTTTTTCAGTGCTTGCTGGTTGTGCTGGTTTTGAAGCTTGTGGAACCTGTAAAGGTTGGAGCCTCTCTGGAGGAAGTGAGTCACTGGGGACAGTTTTGAGGTTTATGGAGCTGCTGTGTGCTTCCTGACTATAGTCACAATATAACCAACTGTGCCACACTCCCATCACCCCTGCCTTCCCTACTCTGGACACCATCCCTTTTTAAATTGCAAACCAAAATAAATGCTTCCTCCTGCAGTTGCTCTTCTCTTTAAGTTGCATTTTGTCAGGCATGTGGTCAGAGCAACAAGAGAAACAGCTAATGCTTCCCTTTTCTCCCTGTATCTCTAATAGGTCTCTTAATGTTAGTGTGTTATATTTTCTGCTGTATTCTCGGGGCCACAAAGCTGATAGAGCCACCTTTTCTCAGATCACAATGACCTCCTTAACCCTAAAGCATTCTTCTGCTCCGAGTCCTTCAAATCTTCTCACCCAAGGTGTCAGCACTAAATTCATCACCTGCCATTCAATCCTTTGATCTCAACCTGCTTCCTTTTGCTTTCCTCTGGCCCCTCTGGCCAGGCTGCATCCTGGTTGTTCTATGAGCAAACTACTCTATCCTGGATAAATTATCCATTAGCCTCAGAACTCTTTAAAGTAATATAGAAGCAAATAATGCTGGAGAATAGTAGCATCATTCACCTAGAAGTGCTCTTGGAATGATTAAATGAATTAGCGCAGATTAAAGGCAAAGACTTTAAAATCCTAGTTATTTATTAATACTAACTCTTCTAGACACCAAAATGTCTTTAAAATGGAATAATATTCTCTTCCTCCAAAATATTAACAAAAATAATGAATATGAGTAATTAGAGAATCTGAATAATCAAAAAACCTTGCCCATAGATCAGAAATGGAGCCAAAATAAAAAGTCGTGAGTGTATTCAAGGCCATTTAGAGTCCTGGGACAGAAGTAGAAAATGACTGTGGAAAGCTTGGCTTCTGATGATAAATAGTGACTTAAAGGGGTTAAGGCTAGAGGAATTGAGCCAGGCTCCCTGGATGGGTTACCTTAACATCTAAAAAGAAAGGGGGCTTTTAAGAAGTTGCAAGAGCCAAACAATCATCTTCCATATCCAGGGGGCCTAGTTCAGTCACATGGGGGCTCCACAGCCACCAGTCCACAGTTCATGGGCTTCCACTAGTGTGGCCAATCATCTATCTCTGCACGTCCTACCATCATGATCTTGATGCCCCTCGCCTGCAGTATCTCTCCTCTCTCTCTCATCATTTGAATTCCCAGAGCTCAGCCTGGTGCCTGGCTGTGGATCTGCCTCCATCAGTCACTGGACAAAGGCTCTATGGTGACAGCTAGGTTATTTACTAGGCTGGTCACTAGAGTAGACCGGTCCAGGCACCCTCTGGACCACTGCCAGCAGACCAAGGTGGGGTCAACCTTGTGGATTCCTGAGAGCCTCCCCAGCACCCTGCCTCTTCCTACATTTTATTATCCCATTCAAATCCCATTCTTCTGCTTTAAATAAACAATATTAACATGCATTCTGTATTAGTTATATATACATGTATTAGTTAACCAAATTAATAGTTGGCAATGTTTATTATGTGTATTATATTATTTATTAGTTTCTATAACTATCTTTTCCTTTAAAATTAAATATTAGATTTATCTAACATTAAAAAAAAAGAAGTTGCAAGAACCAGGCATCAGGCACGGTGATGCATGCCTTTGATCCCACCACTCCGGAGGTAGAGGTAGGTAGATCTCTATGAGTTCAAGGCCAGCCTTGTCTACAGAGTGAGTTCCAGAGCAGCCAAGACTACATAGAGAGATTCTGTCTCAAAAAAACAAACAAACAAACAAAAGTTACAAGAAACACTGAAGCTAAAAAGCATAAACAGGATAAGACAGAGTGAAAAGAAAAAAAACACCTTAACCTCACACATATTGTTGTGAAAAGCATAGTCAGCCGGGCAGTGGTAGCACATGCCTTTAATCCCAGCACTTGGAAGGCAGAGAGAATCTCTGTGAGTTCAAAGCCAGCCTGGTCTACAAAGTGAGTTCCAGGACAGGCTCCAAGGCTACAGAGAGAAACCCTGTCTTGAAAAACCAAAAAAAAAAAAAAAGAAAAGAAAGAAAGAAAGAAAGAAAGAAAAGGAGAGGAAAGAAAAGAAGAAAGAAAAAGAAAATTGAAAAGTATAGTCAAAAAATGTACAGTGTCAATAGTGAAGGGATCAGTATTGGCTCAGGACACCCCAAAACCAAGTTCTCAGCACAAAACAGTTTTATTTGCCCAGGAGGGACAAAGGGCAGGGAATAAGAGACAAAGACAGGGGATGGAGGACAAGGGAGAGGCGGAAGGTAGAATAAAGTACGGGGAAGGATTTGTTTTATTTTAAATAAAAAGAGCAGTGAAAAGAGAGAAATACAAGATTGAGAAGATCCAATATAACGGGAATTCCAGATATCAGGATGACAGAGATGGAACAACAGCTACAAAGTCACATTAGCTATGTTTCCACAACTGCAAAACAAGAGTCCTCCTATAGGAAGTAATATCGGACAGACAGACAGACAAATAATCCCAGCGATACCCTTGTGAAACACATCAAAAATAAAAAATAATAATAATAAAAATGTGTAGACATTATTTGCAAAAGCAAAATTATAGACTTTTCCTAACAAAAATAAAACTAAAAAGATGCAACCCTAACTTACATGTTAACAGAAAATACATAATTCTATATACACCCAAACTACTTTATTGTACATCTAAGGCATATCAGAAAACAACTGTCTGTTATGTGACAAGACATTTTCTAGGGAGAGGCAAGACACACATGTCTACTCACCCCAGATAGGAAGCCCATGATAGACCAATGTACGGATACCACCAAAGTCCAATTTAGTGAATCAATGAGCTTTATTGGGATTACTTACAGGAATATGGGTGAGGAGTTACTTACAGCAGCATAGATGACTCAGAGACAGCTGCATCATCAAAGCCTACCCCAGCATGGGTGACACCTCACAAAAGCTGGGAACCTGGAGCACACTGCACAGCCTATAGGCAGCTCAGCAGGTTGGAGAGTATCCTTTCCAGGTGCCTCAGTTGGTCTAAACCGGTCCAGGCAGCTGGACTGGTTACTGCTACCTTCAGGTTGCTCATCTGCTTTCTGTTTCTCCCAGGCAGGTGGACTCCTCTGAGAGTCTTTCTTGCAGCTTAGCTCATCCGAGAGTGACTGTCCATGGTCTTTATTGTTTACTCTTGGGTTGAGAGAACCTAGTCAATCCGGTCAGTTTCAGGAACTTGATGAAGTTATTTTGAGTTGTTTATCTGATGGCTAAAGATGCTTTCAATCTTAGAGAAAATGGCTACACTACACTTTCAGACTCACAGAAGTTCAGCTCTTCAGATCTATTTTTTATTACTGCCTGAAAAATTCCCATAAGGTTAAGAGCGTAACAGAACATACACTTGTTATACTATAGTGTCTGTGGGTATGGAATCTAGGCATGAACTAGAATGTCTGGTTAGGGCTGTGATTAAGATGATGGTCAAGGGCTGGAGAGATGGCTTAACAAGACCATGGTCAAGTGAGACAACAGAAGGCTCAAGTGGGAAGTGATCCACTTTCAGCTCTGCTTAGTTGCTGGCAGGATCTATTTGCTTCAGGGCATTTGAACTGAAAAAGATAGTTCCTCAAATCCTTTAGAGGCTATTCACAGATTTTGTCCCTTTCAACAGAGTAGCATACAAGATACTATGCTTCATTAAAGGCATCATGAGAATCTACTCTTTACTCAGAAGTTTCTATCTCTTGAAATCTGCAACACCGTTTATGTAAATCACATTGACCTGAAACTCAAAGTTGTCTTAAAATTTCCAACAGTATGCCGGGCAGTGGTGGCGCACACCTTTAATCCCAGCACTCGGGAGGCAGAGGCAGGTGGATCTTTGTGAGTTTGAGACCAGCCTGGGCTACCAAGTGAGTTCCAGGAAAGGCACAAAGCTACACAGAGAAACCCTGTCTCGGAAAAAAAAAAAAAAAAATAAAAAAAAATTTCCAACAGTATTTGCCATACCTTCTGAAGGGCTCTATTAAGCCTGAGCATGGCAAACATGGTTCAGGGAGCCTTGCCCTTCCCATTCCCTCTGCCTTGCTATACTGTTAGATTAAATACATAAAGCCAGCCACCAAGGTCTATTCCCTTATTTGTCCACTTCCTCCCTTTCCCCAAGGCTGACCACCAAGGTCCAGCTACCAAAGTATTGAAGTTCAGCCATCAAAAGCCAGCTCCCTTTTGGCCACCATAATTAACATGCCCAATCAAACAAACCACTCATCCTAACTCAAGCTTTCCCATTTTCCCTTATAAACTGGCATTTGCCTATGGGCCACATCTGTCTCCACTCTATCCACAGAAGTCTTTTGTCTCTCCAGGACAACATATCCCTTCCCTTCTCCCTTCCCCCTTTTCTCTTCTCTCTCTCTCATTTTTGTTTTTTGTTTTTCAAGACAGTGTTTCTTTGTATAACCCTAGCTGTCTGGAACTATGTCTGCTGTAGACAAGGCTGGTCTGGAGATCCTCCTGCCTCTCCCTCCTTAGTGCTAGAATTAAAGGCGTACAATACCACTGCCCAGCTGTGTCTTTGTCTCTTATTCCCTGCCCCCTTTCCCTCTGCGGCAAATAAATCTCCTTTTTGCTGAGAACTTTGTCTTGGTGTGTCTTGTGCTGATTCCGGTCATGACATCCTTCAAAGAAAGGCACTACTTTTTTTTTTGTTGTTGTTTTTTCGAGACAGGGTTTCTCTGTGTAGTTTGGGTGCCTGTCTGGATCTTGCTCTGTGGCAGCCTGGCCTCAAACTCACAGAGATCCGCCTGGCTCAGCCTCCCAAGAGCTGGGATCAAAGGCGTGCGCCGCCGCCGCCGCCCCGCCGCCGCCGCCCCGCCCCGCCACCCAGCAAGTCACTACTTCTTTAAATATGATTGCCCTAATACGATCCAGTCTATATGCAATACTAGATCTAAGAACTCTTTATGCTTAAAGTCCATCCCCTTGTAACTGACCAAGACAGAATTGGGGTTATCTGTTGTATCTGTGGCTCAATAAAGCACATTTATAAAAAAGGTAATAAAAATGGAATGAAACAGGGCTCCAAAGAACAAACATAAAGAACTATTTGTTTACACCCACTATACATATAGAGAAAACTATCAGATAGATGACGAAGAGAAAGAGAAGGGGACAAGAGAGAGGGAATGGGTATTTGTCTCAGAGGGACAAGGGGCTGCCTCTGGATAGAGAGGAGACAGATGTGCCATATAGAAAAATGGTAGTTTTAAAGGTAAAGGGGAAAACCCTATATTAGGATGAGTGTGGGATGACTCATCCCTAACGGGCTTGAGAGCCAGACAGCCCAAACAAGTAAAAAAGATACTTTCTGAGAGCCAGCCTGGATCTGCCTGATGGTCTTAGCAACAGCAGCTGAAACATGATCTGGAGATGACCTGGATCAATGAGAGACAGCTATGTCACACCAGCTGATGCATATTCATCAGACCTTCCCCAAGGGTGGGGTGGAGGGTATATAAAGCTTGCCTCTTCCTGAATATACTGAGTTTGCTGTTTCGACATTCTCCCAGAGTCTGTGTGGTTTGACTCTGCGCCTACTTGGCCCCCACCCCCAAAGGGAACAACAACAAGGACCTTGATACTGATGAGGTGTTTAATTTTAATTGGGCACGTTAATTAAGACAGCCAAAAGGGGCTTTTGATTGTTGGGCTTCAATACTTTGATAACTGGACCTTGGTAATCAGTCCCAGGAGGAGGAAGTGGCCAAATAAGGGACCAAATAGACCTTGGGGGCTAGTTTTAGCAATGTAATCTAACAGTTTTTAGCAAGGAAGAGGGAACTGGGGAGAAGGGCAAGGCCTGCTAGAGCCATGCCCACCTACACTGGAGCTGGCCAGAGTCTCTTCAACACTCTGCTTGCAGAGTAGCATTTATTTTTGTACCACTGAGAGTGAATTCCTGAGACTGATAGGATGTTGATGTTCTAATAAAGCAACAGGGTGAAATGATCACTAGAGGGCACAGCTGGGTCATCCTCAGATGTATCAATAGAAGGAAGTTTCTTCAATTTATATCTAAAAGGAATATATAGTGTCATTTCACTTTTGAGGCACACAGCTAAATATGTTGATTTTTCAAAAAAGGTAAAATGTCCATCTTATTTCCTGGATACAGATAGTTTAGGAGTGGGAGAAAAAAATTCCATCAGCAGATTAGGCACTGTTTCATATCTGGATTCCAATGTGATTTACTTACGTGTTTTGTTTCATTTTCTGGTTCCTAAGTCATACCTGTTATGTTTTAACATGTAAAACAAAGTAATATATCTACTCATTTTAAAGTTCTGTTTCAGTGTTTTTGTTTTGTCTTTTCTACTTGCTGGCTTGCATTGCAGACACCACTTCCTTGATGGTATATTTCCCTTTCTTTTAAGCTTCAACTAGTAACTAACCTTAGGAAATAATAAAAGAAAAGCAATCTCGCTAGCACACAAGATCACCACTGTGCTGCTGTGATTGGTAGAATTCTGAGATCTTACAACTTTACATAGAACTTTCTGTTTCCAATTAAATTTCCTGTTCTGTTTGTTAATCAAAGCAGCAAGAGTTTTCTTCGTGGCAGTTTTGCACCCACAGCCTGTGAGGTGTGGTGTGGAGACGGGCTGCAGACAGGCCTGACCCCCTTAGGTCACCTTCACCACCCACAGCTTCCACCCCTACATCCTCACTACCTTACAAACTCCTTTCCTGGGTCCTTCTCTCAAATCCAACTAAAGACTCTTGAATATCTGAGCAATGGGAGAAAGGATAGAGAAATGTAAAGCACAACCAAACTCACATTTTAAAAATACCTTTAAAATACAGATGGCAAGGTGGCTTAGCGGGTCAAGGCAATTGTCTGACAAACAGTGGAAGAAGAAGACCAGCTCTCTCAAGGTTTCTTCTGCTTTCCACGTGTGTGCTGTAGCACGAGTGACAGGCACACACATGCACACGAAATAAGTAAGTGATAAATTGTAAAACTTTACAATCTTGCTAGAAAGAAGTATCACTCATGAGAGGCTACGTAACTGACAACAGAATGATGTGTTTGATATTAAACCTATGTTATGAATTTCTGGAAGGGCATTAATTTTAAAAGGCTGACTCACTCTCCTTCGTAGACTTGTCCACTGGTGGGCTACACATGCCCCAGAGGATGGCCAATACCCATGTACCTGTGGGCAGCGCTAATTGAACTCGGGGTTATTAACAACAACAAAAAGAGGGTATGAAGTTGGGAGAGAGTGGTGGGGAGATGTAGCAGTGGAGGCATAGGATGGATACACACCATGTGCATGCATGAAACTTTCAAAAAGAATCTTTTTTAAAGAAAAGTTTGACTCATTGTCACTCCATATGTCAAAATGGGTTCGAGTCTAGTATTAGCTGTGGCATCTTTGTGAGTTCTGATGGAATGGATTATAAGCTTTGCAAGCACTCTTAGTGCTCTGGAATTCATGTTCCTTACATGTAAAATGTGAAAAGCAGTGTGAGCCACTTAGAGCTAATGTAAGGATTATATTTTCTGGGGCAATATACAGTAACTATTTAGTGATAATGGGTACTTGCATAACAAACATATATGAAAATGTGTTTGAGAATGTTTCAAAGGAGAATCTCATCACTAAGGCTCTATATCACATGTTCTGCTAAACATGAGATGGAGATGAATCGTTCTGGAATTGCTTCCATGGATTTATTGTCTAATGTGGATAATGACATTGAAATTACAGACATTCAGTTGTGTGTGGTATAAATATACAGATATAAATAATTAGAAATACATATAGTCCTCAAAATTTGACCATTAGGACTATAAATGTAGGTATGTATCACTTAATAACCAAACATGTTAAGATAATGTTACTTGATTCATCATTAAGAGAACATCATAGAATGTAATTACACAGACCCATAAGGTATTGCAATACCAGCCTAGGCTATATTAGCCATCATTATATAATAAACCCAGTCCACTGCTGAACAAAACACCAATACATAGTTCATGACTGTATACAGTATTGACTAATCAGCCTATGGTATTGAAAGATTCTACAATGGTACTGTGAATTTTCTTATGAGAGATGAAAGACACATGATTCACATTTTCTTGCAGTCCAGAAGTCAAATCATAATGGGAACATTTTTTTCTGGCAAGGATCATGAATGTGTGCTTTGTCTAAGACAAAGCTGTGTTGACATTCTGGCTCTCACTTCTGACTGTGTAACCCACTTTCTAGCTGACTGTGTGTTTGTGTATCTATGGGTCTGTATATGTCTGAATGGAAATCCTACCATCTACCTAAGGCTACCTCTTCTTCCTTATAGCTGGAAAGTACTCCTGATTAGATATCTCTGCTTACATAGAGCATAGGTTACAGAAGTTTCTATTTCTTTTATTGTTGCTCAAAATTTCATTCATGGTTTATGTCTAAATTTTAGTATGTATGACTTTGCATACATATATATTTTGCATATGTATAATATTTTATTTATTCTTTAAGAACTTCATAGATATGTACAATGTATTTTGAACAGATCTATCACCCATTCCTCCCTCCAATTGTCCTCAGACCACCCTCCAACACAAACCCCTCCCAATTTCATGTCATCTTTTTTTTCAATAACCCCCAAGCCCAATTAGTGGCCATGGGTGTAGGCAATGTACCACTGGCCACAAAACCAATGAGAAATAACTCCTCCCCTTCGCCATCAACTGCCAACTCAACTAGAGAATGGATGGACCTCTAGGACCTGTTCTCTACGTGCATGGATTTCTGATCCTTTATATGGTTCTGAATAGTTACCTCCTGTGATAGACACGTCTGTAATTCTTTTCTTTCCATCTGGTAGCGGCATTCTTATTTCCTCAGATGACCCTCCTGTTTTTCATTCTTATGGTCTTCAGGACTCTTGACAATCATGGAAACGTGACCTCTTGTCTGGAGCCATTGGATCCAAAATAAATAAAAGATGAGTCCATGGATTTTTTTGTTTTATTTTGTTTAGATTTATTTATTTTATTTTATGTGTATGGGTGTTTTCCTGCATGTGTGTCTGTGTACCACATGTGTGCAATGCCAAAGAAGGCCAGAAAAGGGAGTTACATTAATTAAACCAGAGTTACAGACAGTTATAAGCTTCCATACGAGTGCTAGGAATTGTCTTGTCCTCTGGTAGAGTAGCCAATGTTCTTAACTGTTGAGCCACCTCTCCAGCCTCAAGTCCATGGTTTTTGCAAAGTATCAGTTTGCAAATGATTATTTCCATGTATGTTGCACATCAATCTGTGTATGCAAGTAGTGATTTTCTAATGCAAAATATATTTTTAGTAACTTAGTCAAAGAAGATAAATTACTGAGCAACTTTGACTCTAGGAATGAGGCTGTCTGCTTATCCTCAAAACCATATACTCAAAACCATAAGAATGTAAAATCAGTCGGGTATTAGTGGAGCACACCTTTAATCCCAGCACTTGGGAAGCAGAGTCAGGCAGATCTCTGCGGGCTTGAGACCAGCTCTATAGGAATAAGCTCCAAGACAGCCGGGACTACATAGAGAGACCTTTTCTTAAAAACAAAAATGAAACAAAACAAGAATGTAAAACCAGAGAAGTAAATAATATGGAAACAAGAGAATACCTATCATATAGAATGATCATATACAACAATGAAATTTTCTAGCGTATAAAAGAGCACAAAAAAGCTAGTTAACATTAAACCATTTTTGGAAACTTTTTAAACCAGGTAATAATATATTATAAAGAGTTCTATTCCTCTAAACACCATATTGTAACACCACTTTAGATGACTGTGATATAATTCTTTGTATTTGTATGTACTGCTTTGTCTACCCACTATCATACCATGACACATTTTTTCCATGACACATTTTGATCCTATTTTTTACTATCTATAACAGCAATTAAAACTTTATATAAATTCTGAGGAGGACAATAGATTTAAAAAAGTACATTCACATCAAAACCTTTAGGAAGTTTAAACCAATTTTCACTTACCCCCAGCAATTGCTTTAAGCACAGCAACTATAAAAACAAACAAACAAACAAACAAAAAGTTGTTATTTATTAGCTGTTTCATAGTAAGTTAAAATTTCACTTATAGGACAGTAAGACCAACACACCACCGAGACAGCCTTGTATAAAGCTCTTCAAAACATCCCTGTATGATCCTCAGTTCCCTTTTCCCTCTCATTCCTGCCCTCAATTCAGTTTTGAGTTTGTTTTTGGGTAGCTGTCAGTTTTCTCCTGTAAAAACTGTCTCCGCTGTCACCGAATGTGTTCACTCTCACTCCATTCACCAAATATGTGGGACCTCAGTGGAGCCTGTGTCCTGAAGGAACAGGCATTAAGAGGGATATTATGCCATTTTTCCAAAATAATCATAATATTGTTTGCTTGAATGCAATTCATGAATAGACCCAGAGATATCTGTAAATATTCCATGTTCTTTTCCATCCCCTTCTTCTTGTTCATCATCTTTCTCCTTTCTCTTTCCCACACCCCCCTCTCCCTCTGTCTGTCTGTCTATCTATCTGTGTGTGTGTGTATGTGTGTTTTCATTCATGTGTGTGCAAGTGCAAATTCATGTGGAAGCCGGAGCTTAATGTCAGGTGTTCTCAATTGCTCTCAATCTTATATTGTGAGGCAGAGTTTCTGACTGAATCTAGAGCTCTGCAGTTGTGCTATCCTGAGCCCTAGCACTGGGATTCTAGGTGTGTGCTACCACAATCAGCTTTTGCACAGGTGCAGGGAATTTGAACTCATATCCTTCTGCTTTGAGAACAAGCACTTTATTCAATGAGTCGTCTTCCAGCCCCCTTTCCTTCTTTTAGCAGTATCTTCTCCTTTCTCCTTCTTGACTGTCAGGAAATGCCTCTACAGTTCTATGTGGTGCTATTAAGGCTTCTCCATTTTAGAAACTCCTTCTACCCACTGTGGGTAGGGACAATACCAGTCTTGATTTATAATAGTATCAACTTTCAGAAACAGAAATTGGTTCAAGGGGCAGACATAGGACAACAGAAGGCTCAAGGCTTCTTGTAAGGCCAACCTACAAATTTTGAGAAATAGCACTTCCCTTCCTGTGGTAACTAAATTGTGATTTCGAAGCTTGGTGCTGCTGGCAGCCATCTTCTGCAGCTTCGCAGAGAAAATTGTTTAATCAAAAAAAAATGAGATTGATACAGCACAGAAATAAAGATGAGAAAATCCAGAGAGCCAGCAAAATCATGAGCCTCTACTTAGCAGTGTTTGATTTCAAAGCTACAAATGAGCTCTGGGAAAAACTTATTTTTAGCTAAGGATAGCTTGGTGGGGTTTCTGACTCTAGTAATGAAGAGTCTTTATCAATGTGGTTATAAAGTCAGCAGTATTATCAACGATGATGAGTTCAGTGAAGGGAGGTATACAGTAATAAAATATATGGCAATATGGCAGGAATTTATAACCAATCAATACAAAATACCCCTAAGAAAGTTCTTTTTTTGTTGTTTGTTTGAAGACAGGATCTCACTATGTAGCTCTAACTGTCCTGGAATTCACTTTATAGACCAGGCTGGCCTCAAACCCACAGAGATCCACCTATTTCTGCCTCCTGAGTGCTGGGATTAAAGGTGTGTGCCACCATGCTTGCTTTTAAACATACACGTTCCAGTTACTTTAAACTGTCAACTTGACACAGATTAGAGTTCATCTGAGAAGAAAGTCTGAATTGCACAGATCAGAGAGGCTTGTGGGCATGTCTGTGGGGGGGGGAGTGGGGGCTATAGTGATTGTTAACAGATGAATCAGGGTACAACCTACTATGGGTGACACTGTTCTTGGGACAGGTGGTTCTGGGATGTGTAAGAAAGCTATCTGAGCATGAGCTTATGAGCAAATCAGCAAGTAGCCATCTTCTCTGGTTCCTGTTTGAGCTCTTATCCTGAGTTCCTTCAATAATGGACCATAACCTGTACCTTGAAATAACCCTTTCTTCCCCAAAGGTGCTTTTGGTCAGAATATTTTATCATCGCATCAGAGAAGTAACTAGAACATTCCTGGACTAAAATAAAAGGTACAGAATGAACAGATCTGGTTGTCTCAACTCTACCTCTATGCATCTGAGCACAGGAATGAACTTCTTTTAATTTCATTTTCTCATGTGGAAATGCTAAGTGGTTTACTCATATTATATTGCCTCTTACAGTTTGGAAAGCCTATCCAGTGAGGCCATGTAAGGTGTTTGTCTGTTCAGTGCTGTTTGGTGATTGTGTTAGGCCTGAATTGCTGCATGCTAAAGTGGGTTATGGAGATACATTAGAAGTGGGAGTGGAAATAGTGTCCTTATACACAAACTACATAGCTATGACACATTTGAGGAGAAGAAGAAAAGATGCGAAGGGCAAAACTACAATGTGACTTTAGAAAGTGTCTCTGACAGTCTAAAAAATAGCCACTTTGATAATGAAGCTGTTGAGCACTTCATAACATTAATCCTAGTAATGAATGAATACACTTCAGCTTCCCACCACATCATCTGAATGTCCATCCTCCTCTGGAACAGTTCTCAGTAGAGAGAGGGGATTAATAGGACACAGATAGAACCACACATTGTTGCTCTATAGAATATTTTTAAATTTTTGAATTACACACAAACACTTTTTTTAAATTGGGAGATATTGCACTAAAAATTCAAGTTTCGAGCTTCTCTTAAAGCCAGAATCTCCATCTGGCCGTGCTGAGCACACATTTCTCCATGGTAACAAGAGACAAACTGAGTAGCATCTGTTGTGTTTTCCAAGCTTCTACAGACCTACTAAAGCACTTTGTACAGGCCAGTTACCTTCAGCCCCCATGTACATGTGAGTCTGCACTGTATCCTAGAGCTGGTTTTACACCTGCCTGCCCACTGTGCTCACACGCTCAATGTGTCAACCAACAACTGAGATTTCCCAAGACTGACCCTGCACTCCACATGGCAACAAGTTGTGAATTCTGGGCAGGACATAAGCATAGTCAAGAGCAGCCTCTCAGATGCATCTGCACAGTCAGCTACAGAAATATATAACTATAAGTCTACCGAAAATGGAAACTTCATTTTCCTTTCTATTAAAGATCGAATGGCTTAATGTGATTTTAAATGGCAAATTCTAATCCTGAACTCGCAAAACATGATGAGAGTAAAACTTCAATAGTCAAAAAAGAGAACAAAATCCCCAAAGAAAAAAAGGTTATTCTGAAGAATCAAGACTAATTTTCCAGGAAGAAAATTTACTCCAAGAAACAAACAATTCCTATTCCTGGTCTCAATGAGCATGAAAGGGGCATTTGTTTCAACGAAATCGGTATATTCCAGAGTTAGAAAAAAGTTCTGAACACACAGAATAGTAACTATCAAATTACTTTTATCTTGTCTTTAAGCAAAGTTTGAGTTTTAACTTGCAGAGTATAAATCATGTTTTTGAAATGTAAGCTATCCATGAGTTTGGAGAAACATACACAGTTCTAGAAGCATCATAGCAAACAAGAGCATTTTCATCAGCCTGCACTGCACCTGCCATCTCTTCCTGAGTCAGTCTAGCCCCACCTCCAGCCCTTGGAAACCACTGTCTTTTTTCTATCACTATAGTTTTAACTTTACCATAGATGAACCCTTAAGCATTACTTGTTTCTTTTAATATAATGGCTTAAGGTTCTTCCATATTTTACATCTATAAGTAGTTGGTTCTGTTTCATGGTATAATGCACTATAATTTGTTTAACCATTCACCTGCTCTTTAGGGTTTTTTTTTTTCAGTACTTTTGAGTGGTGCTCATTTTTTTTCAGTGCAGAGCCTCAATGATTAAAGCTTTTTGTGAACATTCATTCGTAGGTCTTTTTAGAAACGTATTTTCTCTTTTTTGATTAAATTCTGAGAAGTGGTCTCATTCGGTCATAGGGTTTGTGTTGGCTGCCAAACATTATCTATCGAAGTTATGACAGTTCTAATTACTTAAAACCTTACCAGGCTTTTGGAATTGTCAGGTTCTAGAGGTTTTAAAATGCCTGTTGATGTGTATCTGTTTAATTAGCATTTCTGTATAAAATATTGGTGTGCATCAATTTGTCCTTACTTTCCATCTGTACATCTTTTTCTGATAAAATCTTCAAATTATATGTCTATTTTTTTAAAAAAAAATCTTTATATCTTCTCTGATTGATATATTCTAAATAAAGCCACTTCATTGGGTATGTGCTTTCTGAAGATGTATAGGTAGCATCAGGTGGCAGAAACAACATAGACTATTCCCAATACCATTGCCCTGGGGTTTACTTTCCAAAACTCAAAGGTAAGGCTCTATAGCTGCAAACCCTACACACTCTGGACACAGGATTTGATGTAATCAGGCTGGAACTGATCCAGAAGTTTCCTCCCTGAGAACTACCTCTAAACCTATTTGAAAGTGCCTTATAAGGTCCTGAGGGAGAAAAGTAGTCAGTAGTCTTACCCAGATGTAAAGCCTATGAACCACAATGACCAACATGGCAAGATATCTCCAAGAGTGCCACTTACTTCTTGGAGGTAACCAATGGACATCTAATTAGACTTAGGGCCCACTCAATAGGAGGGGATTCATGCTGAGTATTGTAAGCCTAGCCAATTACCTATGGCTGGTGAGATAATGGGCCCTAGAGGGAAAAACCTAACTAATGCCACTTTCCTAAAGCAGCATAATTGTTTAACTGAATTCTAAATACCTACCTATCCTTATAGCCAGAGATAAGTATAGTTCCTCATCAAAGAAGCTTCTTTTTTCAGCAGATGAAGACAATTACAAAAATTCATAATTAATCATGGTGTAGATAAAAACTGACCATGAGTTACTCAACCCCAAGTGATACACTTACAACAGAAGTCCTATGCCTAAAGTTCAAGGAACATTGAGGAAGAAAGTGTGGAAAGGTTGTAAGAGTCAGAGGTCCAGGATGTCTGCTACAACATAGCATCTTCTCTATGTGACAGGGAAACTGCACCCATAAAATATCCACAATATGGTCACCTAAAGACCTACACAGTGACAGCACCAGTTGACAAGCCAATGTGGATGGGAGAGATCTTACAAGGCCCTATTCTTAGAAGAAAAGCTACAGGCAATTAATGGCCACTGAAAAAAGGAGATTCAGACTTCTCCAGGGATGAGCCTCCTGATAGGTTATCCAATACCACGTGGTCAGCTCTAAACACATATAAATATGAGAAATACTAAATGAACTTAGCACACTGTATTTATATCTATGTATACACACATACTTATATGTATGAATTATGTATGCATGTAACAATGATAATTTAAAAAGAAGAAGTAATTGGGACTGAATAGATGGCTTAGTGGTTAAGAGCATTTGCTGTGCTTGCAGAGGATTGGGGTTCAGTTCCCAGCACACATGGAGTAACTAAGAATTGTCCTTAACACTGGTTCCAGGGGATCTGATGTCCTCTTATGGCTTCCATGGGCACTACACACAAAGAGTGCACTTCCATACATGGAGGCAAAACACTCATACACATTCAATACATAAATAAATAAGAAATAAATAATTTTTAAGTAGGTCAGGAAGAGGTGGGAAGACATAAGGGGAGTTGGAGGAGGGAGAAGGTGGGGTGAAATGCTCTAAATATGGTACTCTTAAATGGAATTCTCAATAAAAAAAAAAGGAAATAAATAAATTTAAGGACTGCTTTCCAATGAAGCCTGGTTCCTAATTTTTACTGCAAAGTTTTCAGCTTAAAAAGGCAGAAGAATATTAAGCTACTGAAACAATCTCAGAGGAATATATGAAGTATAAGGAATATTTCACGACTTTCATATGTATCTGGTGTAGTACAGTCAACAATCCCCAACTGTGGCCATGATTTGTGCACTGCGACAAGAAAGGAGGGGAAAGAGCAGCATTTCTTGATGTCTGTGGTGGTTAATATTGACAGGAGTCACCTAGGCAACAAGTTCCCAGGTTGTGAGGATTATCTAGCCAGGCTAGCCTTTGGCCATGCCTAGGAGGCACTACTGTCCAAATAGGTTGATGGAAGTAGGAAGACATACCATAAAGTAGGTTGCATCATTCTCTGGACTTGGATCCTGGACAGACTGCAAAGGAGAAAGCTAGCCAAGTTCAAGCCTGTGTTTGTCTCACTGTGGATGAGATATAATCAAGTCCATCAGGCTTGTGCAGCCATGTTTCCCCACCACGGTGGACTGCACTCTGGAAATCTGAGCCAATACAAACTCTTCCTTCCTTAAATTGCTTCTGCCATGGAATTTTATCACAGCAACAGGAAAAGTGACTGACACAAGGCCCTTCTTATAACAGCCATAATGCTCATGGCAAAACACTCCCCTTGACCATATATGTCTGAGAAAACATGCTGTGGGATGTTCTATATGTTAAATGTGTTGCTCTGGTTGGTTAATAAATAAAACACTGATTGGCCAGTAGCCAGGTAGGAAGTATAGGCAGGACAAGGAGAGAGGAGAATTCTGGGAAGTGGAAGGCTGAGTCAGAGAGACACTGCCAGCCACCCCCACAAAAAGCAAGATGTAAGGTACTGGTAAGCCACAAGCCACATGGCAACTTATAGACTAATAGATATGGGTTAATTTAAGATATAAGAACTAGATAACAAGAAGCCTGCTGTGGCCATACAGTTTGTAAGCAATATAAGTTTCTGTGTGTTTACTTGATTGGGTCTAAGCGGCTGCGGGACTGGCAGGTGAGCAAGATTTGTCCTGACCGTGGGCCAGGCAGGACTGGAGAAAACTCTAGCTACAAATGGTGCCCAATGTGGGCAAGAGTTTCCACCTAAAACCTGAGAAAAAAGATTCTAAAACGGAACTAAAAACAGCTTCCTAGTTGTCTCTCTCAAGTTAGCTGCAGCCTGTATGTTTGAGCTACGCTATGGTGGGTTCATGGTTTGACCTATGCTATGTTACACAGAGGTGTCTCCAAGCTGCGCACTATGCTGTGTGTTGGATATAGTTTTTGCTAGTTAAAAAAAAAAAAGGTTTCTGGGCTACATACTGCCTTGATAAAAGCATAGACCCACTGTTTCTAAGAGTTGATGGCTCCCAGAGCTGGCAGTGAATGTACTACCACCATGTTGGGAAGTGCTGTACTTACACCGTTCATTTAACAATGTAATGCAATTTGCTGATCCTTGAATGTTATTATTACCAACTATTAGGATATAAAGAAATTAAAGTTAATAGTTAGACATTACAATCGAACTTGTAGTCATATTAGGTGTGTTTTCAATATCGAGCAGATATAATTTAGATAGACAGGTCACCTTCAAAACCTTCAGAGATCTATAGAATATAGCATTTAAAATGTTTTAATAACTTAGAAAATTTTTCTTTTTTTTTCCTTTTTTTTTTTTTTTTGACTATGAGACATGTCAGGTCCTGGCAGTACCAATCTACTTCAGAGAAAATATGGGCATTGAAGAAACTGCATAAGGAGTTAACTTTCATTGTGGCAAAAGTTAGCCACTGAACAACAAAGTATCCTTGAATCAACTGCTGACAAACAGGACAAAATGGACAGACAGGACACAAAACAAAAGACTACCAATTCTTGCCAAGACAAGTGTGGTTGTGGCTTTATCAAAAGGCTTCTTCTGAGACCAGGACAATATGGCACCATCCCTGAAATAGCCTTTGCAATCCAGAAAAGGTACAGTGCCCTTTTCTTGTAAGGCAGCTGAACAGGCAGTAGACCGATGGCTTCTGGTGTGCAGTCGAACAGTAGCTAAAACAGTTATTCTTGAAAGAATAACTAAGCTGACAGAGTCTAACATCTCAATGGTAGACTGGCATTTAATAAAAGAGTTGAAGCCACCCACAAGCTGAGAAGAAAGGGATGTGGAGAAGAATGGGATGCCGAGATGAAGCCACACACACAAGCCAAGAAGAATGAACAGCTGAATTCAAAAAATAAAACATCAACAATTTCCAGAATTTAAAATCCTGAATCATGACATGATACTAGTGGAATTCAGGTGTTTCTGGTACATGGACTGCTCTCACCAAATGTGAGGTCAAACTGTTGACCTTGTGTACATTATACTTCACAAATGAGTCTGTCAGATACACTAAGCCTATAGGCTGAAGGTTAAATTTGTCTATACATAGTCATTATATTCAAATTCTCTTTAAATATAATGTCAACAGCATAGACCCATAGTAAAATGAACAATAAACAAGTGTGCAGAGTGTGTGCCACAAATACCTCTCACCCTTTTCTAGACTTCTTTAATCCACCTCTCTCCCAGCTAGCTACCTCCCTCAGAAGTTATGTGTGTATTCAATACTTTAACTGTTTTGCTCTGCTGGATTCAGTTAGCCAAGAATGGCTGCAGACCATGAAGAGAACGAAAAACCGAGAATAAAGTGATAGCCTCTCCCAAGCTCAGAGCTGGGCTGGGGAAAGCTGGAAGAGAAGGACCTTGAACAAAACCTCTATGATCCAAACGGGACACCTTGTGCCAAGGCAAGCAGGGTGGGAAATGCTGGGGTGCTTATGTGACAAGGCCTTCCAGCCAATCACAGGCTTCATCTCTCCCACCTCAGCCAAAATTTCAGAGTGAACATTTATGCTGAGGGTCCAACTTCTCAGCCTCCACTTCCCTCTTCTGAAGTAAAGTAACTGCCGATTTCTTGTGACATCCACTCCCTCCTAGATTTCTGAGCAAATCTCTCTTGTGTCATTACACACCATTTCACCTTGGAGGGTACCGTTATCCCTGTGTGCTCAACATATCTTTTTTTTTTTTTTTCCCCTGGGCTTTCCTCTGTTTGGCTTTCCTGACTACCAACCCTGGAGTGATTGCTTGTCCTCAGCTGTGAGCTTCTGCTGGACCCATATTCATGGCCTCATGCTTCGGGCCAAGTAGCAAGTGTTCTGAGATAGGTGTCCTAAGCACAGAAGCTCAGTGGCCCTGAAGGAATTGAATCAATATATGTGATACATGTTTTTACAAATGTCGCTACACACTTCACCGCAAAAGTCTCTCTGAAATAGGATTGCCAGGTTTAATGAATGGGAAGACCCTATTCCTAGTCAAATCTAAATTTCACATAACTAGTAAGAGTAATTGTTAGTGTAGTGCATGTGATGCAACCTTTCATCTGGATTTTATCTGCCAACCTTACTCCAAAATCAGTTGAACAGTTAAATTAAACAATCCCCCCTAATCTGCATGTCTTTGCCCTCAAAACAAAGTTCTAATCCTTTAATGGCTTTGGTCTGTACAACAGCCCATCAGTTTCAAAACTGGGCATTTTGAATCATCTTGAGTCAGTGCAGGAAGCATTTCAAAGTGGTTGCTAGGTGGCAGATCTCCACTTGGGAAAGCATTTTTCAAACTCGATTGTCGCTGCTGGGGAGAGTAGCTTGGGTAGTGAGCCTGGATGTGTACAGCATAGAAAGCTTTACCCCGGTACTACCTTTTGTGTCCAATTAAAACTTGATAGCAAACGAGAGCTTGAAAAGTACGCCTAAAAACTTTTCTTTTTGTATTAAATGCTTGAATGCCTAGGTAAATACAGAACTAAATAATCACAGGGCTCAATTTATTTTATTTTTTATAAAAAAAATTTTTTTCCCCCTGCTGGATTTTTTAGACAGGTAAGAACGGATTTCTTCCAAGAAAATCTGGGCAAGAGAAAACTTGAAAGTACCGACCAGTCTTAAATGTCCCCACATTATTCGTGATATAATTTTACCTGGAAAATGGAATGCACACCCAGAATTTGGTTTATCTTGAGTTCTTTTGCAGATAGAACTCTCCACACAAAGGCACAGTGTGGCCTATTCAGATATGCCGTGGTTCAAATTACTTATCAGGGTTCACAGAACAAGAGTTGTGACTCTACACGCTGACTCATTAATCCAGAAGAAAACTTAGACCACAAGAAAGCACAGAAATTGAAGTGAATAGACACTGGGAAATGATTACCAAAGGGAAAATGACATTGATGATAGCATCCGTAAGGAAATATCCACAAAAAGGACCAGACCGGCTCAGAGGGTATTTCTGTGACTCTATGGTGAGTACATCTGCATCGCACCATAACCAAACTGCAGGTTCAGTAACGTATTCAGGTTCTGTCATTTTATTTATTGATTTATTTTACTTCTTTATCTACCCTAGTCCCCTGGGAACAGAGTAACTAAAACAACGAATTATGGGAAAAATAGAACATGAAGGAACTTCACATTTTTTTCCTTAATGTACCATATTGTTTCTGTTAAGATATCCAACCCCATGGACTGAACAATTACTGGATTTTCAGTCTTCCTGTCATGAGACAGCCATTGTGGACTACGTGGACCCAGCCTACAAGCCTGTCTAATAAATTCCACATATATATGCATACATACAATACACACACATACATATATATACATACATAAATATCCATATGGTATATTTATGTATTCTATCAATTCTGTTCCTTTAGAGAACTCTAATACAGAGGGTGTGGTGAATGCTTTAAATATCTGGGGATCTATGTGCTTATTGCCTCTGCCAGAAGTCTGTAAACTAATGTAAATTGCTCATCATGGATACCTCTAAAGGGCCAGGGAAGAAATTACCGGCAAAGGAGGAAAGGTGTTTTTTGTTGTTGTTGTTGTCATTTGTTTTGTTTTGTTTTATTTACTTTTTTTCACTTTTGTACAACTCCAGTGTTTACTACATGTGTGTCTTATCACCATAGATTAAAGACACTGTCAGCTTTTGCTGTAGAAGTTTTCTTTTTTTTCCGCAGCAGTTGCTGAAGAGGCAAATACCTGGTCAAAGTGAAGAGAATAAGTGATTGATGAAAGCCGAGCCCTAAATGGAACATCTGTATCACCCCCTCCAGGGTCAGGCATAAGGCAGAAGAGAGGGTAGAAAGAATTAAATCTGGAGAAGTAGGTGAAGTACTGTTAAACCTTGTCTTTGAGGCATATCTCGGCCCCTACACTCACGAACTCAAAACAGGTATAATGGCCTGTATAAGACTGGTAGACACTGGGCTCCTCTACTTTATTTCAAGGAGGTGACAGAAGCTCTCAAAACTAACTGTGGCTGGAGGCAGGAGAGACACTTTCTTCAGTTGTATAATCGTTGGTAAGATGCCCATACTTCTGTAAAGAGTCCTTCACCCAGGTTCCTGTAAGCAACCTTAATTAAACCCACTGAGTCACCCCTAAAGAGGGGATGATAATAGAAGGGAACTAGTTGGGGAAAGGGAGGGCATCAGTTGGATGGGAAAGGAGACAAAGAGAGTGTAATGAGGACTGAATATGATTAAAATACTTATATGCATGTGTGCATGAAAACGCTGTAATCAAACCCATTAAGTATAATTAATACCTGCTGATAAAGTGTTTAAGTAAACAAAACAAAGCCACAAGACCATAGCTCTTTAAAGAGATGAAGATCTTATTAATCTATGCTGTGTGCTCAGACTGGAGCCCACTGAAGACAGAAGCTTCTGAAATACTTAGCTCATCCCTGGGATTCAAGAACAGCTCACAAACCTGACTGGGGCTGCTAGTCATGTGAACTTAGAGGTTTCTCTGAATAAATTAAGATCTTCTTTTCAAAATAGGAGTTCTCAAACTTCAAATGTCAATCATCCTCACTATGGTTGTGGACTAGCCAAGTGGATGCCTCGTCTTCCAGGAAGTGTGGGTGTAAAGGAAAAACCCAGCCCTGCTGATCAAATCCGCCTATAATGTTCCCTAGGTGTGACCACCAAGAGTCCTCTGGGACTATTTCCATGAAGTCTAGCCTTTTGTGTGAGCAGGTTGATTTCTCCCATCTCTCATTAGGCTCACTTCTGTGCTCATAGTTACCTCCAACCCCTGGATCAGCTACCACAAAATTGTTCTTTTCTATATCAGTTCTCTGCAAAAGGCACTAGGGAAGAGAAATGATTTTGTTTTGTGGTTGAAGAAGCGATGGTCTTTAAGATTAAGTGACTGTCCTTCTAACAATTGGGAAGTAGCAAACACATGAAAGCCCAGTTTCCTAATGTCCAGCCACGTAGGGTCTGTCTTGAAACTAAGACAGCTTACTTCTCCCTTCCCCTGCAACTTCTGCCCTATTTTCTTTCTCTCTTTTAATGTGAAAATTCCAACAGGGCCATAGTAGTGTACACCTTTAATCCCAGCACTCTGGAGGCAGAGGAAGGTGGAACTCTATGAGTTTGAGGCCAGCCTGGTCCACAGAGTGAGTCCCAGGACAGCCAGAGCTATACAGAGAGACTCTGTCTCATAAAACAGTAACAAAACAAACAAAAAATGAAACAAACATGCAAAAACAAACAAACAAACAAACAAACAAAAAACCCTCCCTACTTGTAGTTAAACACGTCCCTATTTACTGACTGATTTGTCTATTAGCCCTCCAGGCTGGATTTCATGCCCATGAACGTAAAATCCTTCTAGCTCCAGAGCTTTAAATGGAAAGTATTGTTAGTGTTAGGGGCCATACTGGCTGGTCTTTCCTGGTGCACCACAACAAGGATCATGAATCCATTTTACTTTCTTTTAATTTTGTATTACGTGTGTGTGTGTGTGTGTGTGTGTGTGTGTGTGTGTGTGTGTGTGTGTATGTACATGGGTATACGGAGGTCAGAGGACAATTTTGTCGGAATCATTTTACTCTTCTTTCACCTCTTGGGTCCCTGGCGTAGAGTTTATGTTGTCAGGCTTGATGACAGACATCTTGATGTGATACTCCATTCTGCCAGCCCTGTTTTTTTGTTTTGTTGAGAGAGGGCTCCACTCTTTAGCCTAAAGTGGTCTTGAACTCAGAGCAATGTTTCTGCCTCAGCCTCCCAGATGCTGGGATTACAAGTGTGAGCTACCCTATCCAGCTTCCCCATCTACTGTCTTTTAAAAACCTGTGCTAATCTAACATATGGAAATCTATGATCTTGTTACTTCCGTTTCCACCACTCTGGTTTAGTATATTTTGTGTCTGAACAAGTAGGCATTTGTAGCTTCTTCTCAATCTGCTCGTTTTTCCTTGTCAGATAATTCCTCTGCTGTGAGATGTCTTTCTGTATGCTGTGAATATGTGTTGCTCTGATTGGTTGATAAATAAAGCTTCATTGGCCTATGGCAAGGTAGCTTAGAGGCAGGCAGGAAATCTAAGCAGATATATGGAGAAAAGAAAGGAGAGGAGGGAGAGATGCCAGCTATTGCCAAAGAAGCAGCAAGATGCCAGCAGATGGTAGTGCCACGATCATGTGGCAATTTACAGATATAATAGAAATGGGTTAAGTTATAAGAACTAGCCAGCAAGAAGCCTGCCATAGGCCATGCAATTGTTAATTAATATAAGCCTCTGATTGATTATTTTATAAGCGACCACTGGACCGTGGGGCTGGAAGCAACTGGAGATTAGTGAATAAAGTAAATATGTATGGATTGTCTTGCTCTAATGTATATTTAAATGTTTTCTGTAACTTACTTATAAGCGATATCCCTTAGATTTTTGGAGTTATAAGCTTGAATTAATGCACAAAGACTATACTTTTGATGGTCAAATCTGTCTATCTTTTGCTTCTTTGATTCTGAACCTGCTTTCTTCAGCTTAATTTTTTTTTTTTTTTCCCAGAAAAGAACAAAGCTTAAGCTCTCCAGAGAGAACCAGTTGCTGTTCAGGTAAAAAAAAAAAAATATGCAGGCCTTTTAGCAGTTGGCAGCTGGTGCCCTCTACATTACTCATAGCTAGCAAAATGAACTCCCTACAGCTCATTAATCCAAACTCTCCTCCCTGGGAAACTTTGTGTTTGTATGCTTCAGTATTCAAGATCTGGAGTATAATAAATTGAGCTAGGATTCCAAGTCAACCATTGACCAAGAATGGGAGAAATGGTTCAAAAATGGTTGCTTATTATTTTTTATTTAGAGATAGACAGATGCAGTTTATTTTCATGGGCAGCCTTAAAGACAAAAGGATCCCAAGGCATTAGTCAGTTCTCTATATAGGATAGATTACTTATGCAAAAAAATTAAAATTAAAAAATCCCCCCCCCCAAAAAAAAGTGGTGAGTTTCACTCTAACCTTGCCCCATTCCCCAAGGAGTTCAGCATGCAATGGTGCCTAGGGGTAGATTCTGGCCAGGCAATGGTGGAAATGCATGGAAGAAAAGCCCACAAACCACAGGAAGTTGAGAGAACCCTTTCTCTATACACTCACTCAGCTCTTAATAGGATTATAGGGTTATTGATACAGCTAATTGAAAGGGAAAGGATAGGAAAGCAGCCATAGTTTCTTTCTGTTTCTTCTTATTGTTTTAAAATTTATTTTATTTTTGCTTTTTTTTCTAGACAATGTTTCCCTGTGTGTAGTAGCCCTGGCTGTCATTGATCTCACTCTGTAGACCAGGCTGGCCTTGAACTCAAAGACTTGCCTGCCTCTGCTTCTCAAGTGCTGAGATTAAAGGCATGGCTCCCTTTTCCATTTCTATGATAAAAAACATCAAAAGAAAAAGCAACTTAGGAGATGAAAGTTGATTTTGCTTACACTTTCAGGTCATGGTCCATCACTGAGGAAAATCAGGGCAGGAACTTGAAGCATAAACCATGACGGAATGATGCTTGCTGGCTCCCTCCAGCTCATTCTTCTCTAGTTTATAGGGCCCAAGACCACCTGCCCAGGGAATGGTACTGCACACAGTGGACTAGGCCTTCTTACATTAATTAACAATCAAGACAATCTCTCACAGACATATGTAGCTGGAAGGTTTTCTGTGTCCCACCTGGATGCTGTTAGGACAAACCTCTCCCTCCCACATCCTGCAGCCACTTGGTCCCAAATAAACACACAGAGGCTTATATTATTTTTCAAATTGTTTGGTCTATGGCAAACCTCCTGCTAGCTAGTTCTTATATCTTAAATTAATCGATTTCTATTAATCTATGTTTCACCACATGTTCTGTTGCTTACCAATCTGCTGACATGTTGTTCCTTGGGCGGCAGGCTGACATCTCTCCGCCTCTCCTTTCTCTTCCTGTCTATCTGTTTGAATTTCTGCCTGCCTCCAAGCTGCCTTTCCACTGGTCAACGCAGCTTTATTTATAAACCAATCAGAGCAACACACATTCACAGCATACAGAAAGACATCCCACAGCACTTCCCCTTTCTATCTAGTCAAAAGAAAGTGCTGTAGGATGTCTTTCTGTATGCTGTGAATGTGTTGCTCTGATTGGTTGATAAATAAAGCTGCATTGGCCTATGGCAAGGCAGCTTGGAGGCAGGCAGGAAATCGAAAGAGAGAGACAGGAAAGAGAAAGCCAGAGTGTGGGGAGACATTGCCAGCCGCTGTCAGAAGAAGCAAGATGTAAAAATACTGGTAAGCCATGGCCATGTGGCAATTTATAGATTAATAGAAATGGGTTAGTTTCAGTTATAAGAGCTAGCTAGCAAGAAGCCGGCCATAGACCATGCAATTGGTAATTAATATAAACCTCTGAGTAATTATTTCATATTAATATAAACCTCTAAATAATTATTTCATAAGCAGCTGTGGGACCGCGGGCCAGGCAGGATTGGAGCAAACTTCCAGCTACAGACATGCTCACATACCAGCCTGATAAAAGTAATCACTCAACTGAGATTCCTTTTTCTTTTGTCCCCCACAGGACTCCAAACTGTGTAGGTAGTTAATACCAAGAAGGACAGTAGGAAAAGGGAGTGTGTCTAACCATTGTCAACTATAGTAGGAACCTTTACTCCTTGAAAAGTAGTTTGTCCCTCTGGCACCTGCTGGACTGAGCCCAACTTATACCTACATAGATTAGGGGCTATTGCTTTATTGGTGGTGGTAGAACCAAAAACTGAACCAAACCCCAAACCAAAATAAAACCAAGAAGGAAATAATAGGAACCAACTATTACTCCAAGATTCCTTCCCACGTCTTCCTCCTGTGACAAAAAAAACCAAAACAAAACAAACAAACAAAAAAAAGTTTTGATCTCAGCAGTTCCCTCTGAAGGAAGACAGAATGGACCATGGAGCCATTGCATTTGTCCCCTTTTTTTCATTCTGCTTCTAAACTATTGTTAGGAAATAGTCCAGACTTCCAATTAGAATCCCTCTTTCCCTGGCAGTCTCTTAGAGGATTATATTTACAAACAGTCAAGGGCAAAGATAACTCTAAATTGCGTTAGCTTCTACTAAACTTGACCTTTTAAAAAGTTCCCATAATTCTTAGCTTGAAAAGCAGCCTGTGACCAAGCCCTGAGCCCGCGGAGGAAAACTCTGAAAGGCAGTAATCCTGCCAAGGCCTAAGCACTGTGGTTTCCTTAGGCCTCTAGGTTATGTCACCCAAATCTGTCCGTGCAGCCCAAATAGTTCTGCGTGGAGCAAGAAAGGCACACAACGGGAAGTGCTGTCGAACATAAATCAGAACCGACTCCATTCCTGTTTCAGTCTCTGTGCTTCTGCCAAGGACCCAAGAGGTGGGCAGCGGGTGTCCAAACAGAGAAGGGGAGATGTGACTGACGCAGGCAAAGCAGGAAGGATCCACTAGCAAGGCGGTCAAGCAAGGAACGAGGCTTAGGCAGGATACTGCCTTACCAATACAAAAACAGTTAAGCTGTTTGCCCATTCCGATCCAAATATAAGGAACGGTGACAATTTCTCCCGAGTCTTCTAGAGTGGTGGCAGCTAGGTTGTGCAGGTGGTAAGAACCTAAGGCCATGCCAGACAGATGGGGCTACCCTTTCCTGGGATATAGGATGAGCTAACAAAGGCATTTCAAACAAAGCAGCACCATTTTGCTAACCCCAGCACCCCCACCCTTCCTTACTGATACACCAGAGGACAGAATTCATATGTGGCTGTCACTTCCCATCCCCTAAACTATTCCCTATGGGAGGGTTTTATCCAACAATAGTACAGTTCTAGTTGTCAAAAAGGTCCAAAGGGGCCTAAGTGAAAAAAAAAGCTGTCCCTTTGGGAGGGTGTGATGAGAATGTTCACAACAGCAGAGCTCTGGCTGCCAAGCTCAAGATTTCTGCAACATGGTTAGATGAGAGAGATGACTCAGGCCTGGTCCTTGCCCTCTAGCAATAATTCCTTCTCAGCAGTGAAGGCAGCAGGAAGAGCTCCCCTTCTGGTTCAATTTCACATAACCTCCCTCCTCAAACACACTGCTTTGTGTTTGTGTCTCTGTTTGATTCTGTCTCTGGAGTAGGAGGCAGGCAGTGACCTGGCACATGATCAGACCAATGGACTCAAGAGTAGGAAGGGTCCATTCTATAAAACTTATGTTATATACAGTGTGGATGAGAGAGAGAGAGAGAGAGAGAGAGAGAGAGAGAGAGAGAGAGAGAGAGAGAGAGAGAAACAGACAGAGATATAGACACAGAGACAGACACAGAAATAGAGAGCTAG
>NC_051068.1:42737470-42801919 GCF_004664715.2 Peromyscus leucopus
TCGCAGGCCTCCCCTGAGGTTCTACATGAGCATGTACAGTGGCTGGCAGAGGACACTGCCCATGGAGCTGCCTGGAAGTTGTGCAGAGAGCTCCAGTGACTTTTGTGAGTCATCACTCATGGTGGGGTGTTTCAGTACGTCACCCCACAAATACATTCATTAGCAAATGCAGACTTAAGGCCTATCATTTCTTGACTTGTCCTTAAGGGCCAATCTGTGTTGAACAGACATGAATTCATATTTGCCTAGGAAAGTTATACAACAAAATTGGCACCTGAAGAAGGGCAAACACATGCACAAGGCAAGTTTGGATGAAGTGGTTTCAAAGCCCTTGAAACACATAAGATTTACAAGGCCCCTCTACAAAGGTGTGCATAATCAGAGGCCAGTTCCTGGGGCAGAGGAGACCCTTTGATAGTGCTCCTTAAGCTGTGACGGGAATTCTAGTTGTATAGCATTTGAGAGATGCTACCCATATTGGAGTGGACTTCTCAACAATACATCTGCCTGAGTCACCAATATTCCTGTAAGTATCCCTTTTCACATAGTATTGTAACTTACATAAACTCACTGGGTCACCAATCTGGACTTGGGTGGACTGTTTTCTTTGGTAAGTTGTCAGGTCTTTATCTGGGGTTCTGGGGCGAAAAGAAATTTGTTCATATCTCCCCTGGAAAAAAATCACCCAACAAACACTTACAATCTCTGCTCTTGAAATATTGAAGCAGGAAGATGACCTGAATTTGAGACCAACCTGAGCTACATAGTGTGTTCCTGTGTAGCCTAGAGTTAGACTTTGTGAAAAACAAAAACAAAAATTAAAAAAAAAAAAAAGAACCACCTATGCCTTGGTGTTTTTATTTAACTTTGGCTTGGGTGTGTACTTAATGGCTGCCTTAGGGTTCAATGCTTTGTAATAGATTAAAAAAACAAAAACAAAACCTTTCTGACTTTGCATCTTTTGCTGGAGATGAACAAAAATAAAATGAATTTTAAAATTATGCTTTTAATGAGACTTGTAAACCAACAGAAAGATATGTGCACCAGCACAACCAACTTGACACAAACAGATGCCTTTGCTTTCTTGTCTTTTTAACATGTGCTGTCATGTTCACTGATATTGCCCTCTCCTAATTAACCTTAGTTAGAAATAGTACCGGGTCTCCATGGGAACACAGCCCAACACTCCCTCAGGGATGATGAAGGGCCTCAGCAGCTGGCCCTGGGCTGAAGGCTGCAATGGCATTTGCCCATATTAGGAAGAAGATGGCAGCAGCCTCCCTTGCTCCCAGACTGCAGGGCTCTGAAGCTCATGTGGGACCTGCATGGATGGTGCAAGGCTATCATGTTTCATTGCCTTTGACTCCTGAAAAAAATCTCCTATGATTTGTGTCAGCTGATGGGCTTGCATCTCCCCTCACCCTCAGACTGACCAACAGATGCTGTCGGGGAACTGGGAAGAGAACCTGAATCTAGTGAATGTTTACTTTGTGTTAGGCATCACATGAAACAATGTCGGTTGTCATAGCCATTGTTGCTCCCTAATCCTTTTATCCTGGAAAGAAACCCCACTATAAAAAAGAAGCGGAAAGTAACCCCTAGCCAAACTATGTTGGAAAGAATTCAAAGTCAAAGGTCAAGTTGAAGAGGAGCCAAGAGTCATGGTCCTCCTCCTAAAACTCCTTCCCAAATGGTTAAGTGAATTATCCTAAATAAGGGTAATTAACAGGTGTCTTGAGAGAAGGTGAAATGAAGTTCTGTGGAAACTGGGATAAATGTAATGAAGGAAGCACCAGAGAAGATGCATCATACAGATTTTAGCCACATGTTCAATAATATCTAACAGTCAGTGAACTCGAGAAGACGCAATGTGATAGTGTTTCACAGGGTCAACAATGAGTTTAACTTGGCTTTCCTTGAATTAATGAAATTTAGTAACAGTGCTTTCTAAAGTCCCATTTCTTAGGAGTGTGTGTGATCTAGAATTATAGGTGTTTGTCCAAGAGCTTGTCTTCATGAGGCATCCCCTGAATCACAGAACCTTGTTCACCAAGGTAACATGAAAAATTGCCCTAGGCTTGAGGGCTGCCTTGAGAACGCATCCTTCTCAAAGCAGGGGAAGGATGGGATCTACCCAAGCCTCAGAAACAGGCTGGCGGCCAACTGCCCCCTCAAGCTTTACTATCACTTGTTTGAAGGAAGCATTCCTCTTTGTCATGACCCTTTTAAGAAGCACTGTCTTACACTACAACTGCATCCAAAGAGCAGCACATAGCACAGAATGTGGAGAGGATTGGAACTAGGGGGAAGGAGGCATGCCTGCTGAAGCCTGACACAAGAGTTCATGGTAGTACTACCCAATTCATGATGTACATCTGGAGTAAGGGTTTTTTTGCATATGTATGTGGATTATGTATATTCGTATATGTTCACATGTGCATGGGCACATGTGTTTGGTGGTCCAAGGCAAATGTTAAGAGTCTTCCAAGATTATTCTCCATCTTGTTCTTTGAGTTGGGGGTCTCTCAGTTGATCCCAGAACTTGCTGATACAATTTGTCTAGCTAACCAGCTTGCTGTGGGCAATCCTTTGTCTTGCCTTCCAAGTACAGGGCTCACAGGCAGGGCACCACACCCACGCAGAGTTTACATGGGTTCTAGGGCTCCAAACTCTGGTCTACATGCTTTCACAGCAAGCACATTATCAACTGAGCCGTCTCTCCAGCCTACTGATTTTTTTCTTCATGAAGCAGTCCGTCTCCCCTTCACCTGATCTGCATGCACACACCACCCTCACAACCACCACTGAGAGTCAAGGGGAGCATGGGAAGACAGTGAGGGGGTGTGAGGAGGCCAAGGGAGAAGACTCCTGCCCAATGCAGAGTCAGAAGGGAGGCAGTGAGGAATAGCCAGCATGTGCTGCACCCCAGTGTGTGCAGCTGAGTTCTCCTAGACAGATGGGGGACTCTTCCTGGTCCTTACTTCTTAGTCAACATGGGGTAGACTGTCCTGAACTCTCTAAGCATCCATAAAAGTCCATTCCTCTCCTGCACCAGCCCTTTATTATAGAAACCATCTGTGTGAAACACAATGCTCTCCAGAGAGGAACCACATTATTATAAATTACTTTATTAATAAAATTAGCTGGTAAATCAGAACAGCAACTACGCTACAAAAAAAGACGTTTAGAATGGGAAAATGAAGCCATTGGGGACGGCTTGTACATGAAAAACAATCTGACCCTGAGAAATTCATGTTTTGACTTTACCTAGGATAGCTGTTCTTTTTTTTCTTTTTTATTAATGAAATTTTCTTTGACAATTTCATGTGTATGTATATATTTATCCATAGCATGTGGACATGTGTGAGCCTCCCCCCACGGTTAATTCTGGTTACTTCCATCCTCTTCCCCCTCCCACCCCATCATCCCTGCTTCTCCCAATAAATCTTTTTCTCACAGCCATGTATTTTCATTTTGTTTTATTACCTACTAATTTTAAATTAGGACTCTCTGTGTGACCATGGGTTTGGAGTTGTTAGACCTATGTAGTGTGCTCATTACCGAGAACACAACCAAAGACAACAGTTGCCTCTTGCTATCAATAGCCAGTGAAAAAGTTCCCACCAAGACCCATGACTATTGATACACTCAGTATTGTGCAGGCCCTGTAGGCAACCACAGCTTCCATGAGATCATGTTTACAGTTGGTCATGTCCTGAAGATAGCATTTCACAGCCTTCTCCCTGTCTTCTGGTTCTTATATTTTTTTGCCCTCTCCCACTTCCATGACATTCCCTGTGAGTTAGGGCGTGTTATAAGTGTCCTGTTTAGGGCTAAACATTCAACAGCCACTTATTCTCAGCACCTTGAACAAGAATGACTCTCTGCATTCTTGCTATTTATTGCACAGAATGACTTCTCTGGTTAGGGCTGAGAGTAGTATTTGTCTATGAGTATAAGCAAATATTTAGAATGCAGTTTGGCACTGTAGAGTTCCCTACCGAGTTTACAGCATCTGGCATGAATTTCCTCCTCTTGGGCAGGTCTCAACAAGAACCAGAGACTGGTTGGTCATTCCCATAACAGTTATGCCACTAGCATTGCCCAGTGGGCACAGCTTTCCTGGCCAGTTAAATTTTCTGTTTTCAATATCCCTGTCTTTCTAAGGCTTTCTCACAGCCCTCACATTGCTTAAAAGTGTAGCCACTAAAGGAAGAACAAGCTGCTAGAGGACTTAAGTCATCATAGTTATAGTGTACAGAATGGGAAGGTAATCACTATGAAAGGAAAGATAAGTTCTATACCAGAAAAGCTGATAAAGATTATGTAACCCCACACCAGGAAGAAGTTTCATAGTTTCTTCCACTCCTTACCCTTTCAAAGAACAAATAATGGTATTGGAAGGCTAGTGCCCAACAGTAATTTATCTCAGACTGTGACGATGCTGTCACTTCAAAAAAAGCCTGAACTCCTTCATTAACTATTAGCAGAGCCCACAGGACTCATGGGTGAAAACAACAGAGTTGTTTCCTGGTGAAACCCAGGTAGCATTGCAAAGACTCTACTCAGTTTAGTTGCTTTGTGAAGAATCGAGTCACATTCTTCATTTAAAGCTGCAATATCACCAGCTTATTCACAGCCAAAGAAGCATCTACCAGTGGCACATGACTTTCCTCCCACAGGTGAGTTTAGGGCACTCTACAAGTTATTTTGGCTATCTTTTTTAACCCTTTGAACAATATGAAAATAGTGTAGAACTCAAAAAATGAGACAAAACAAGGAGAAATCCCAGAGTATTCACTTTTATTTTCCTCCTAGTATCTTGTACTGTTATTTCAACACTTATCATTTAATAGCAACAAGCATTGCTTGACTTTGGTGCAGTTTCTGATTAGATGTTACTGCAACCAGTAGTACATACATGTCATGCCCATTCTTTTTACATTCACTATGTTATGTAACCATCACCACTGTCTAGCTCTAGAACTTTGTCATCATCCCAAATGTAACTTTGTATCCCCTAAATCCTTGGTCCTCTTACCTCCTGCCCCTAGGAATCACTATTCTCACTATTCTATTTTCTGTCTTTCTGAATCTACCCATTTTGGGTCCTTATAAATGGACAATATTTGTCCTTCTCTGTCTGGAGTATTTTGTCCTTGATTCAATTTGGGGGTGTTTTGTTTGCTTGTTTGATTGATTGATTTGTGTGTGTGTGTGTGTGTGTGTGTGTGTGTGTGAGAGAGAGAGAGAGAGAGAGAGAGAGAGAGAGAGAGGGAGGGAGGGAGAGAGAGAGAGAGAGAGTCTTGTGGAGAGGGCTCGAGGCAGTGGAAGTTCTCTTCTATGAAGAATCAGAGGAAACCTGGGAAAGGAGTTCAAACAGTAAAAGGTTAGGGTTTTTCTTCTCCGCCTCTTTCCTTCTTTTCCTCCTAAAATTGGCACTGCTAGGAGGTATGGCCTTGTTGGAGTAGGTATGGTCTTGTTTGTTGTTGTTGTTATTTTTTACTCTTTTGTGCCAGTTTTCCTTGACTTTAAACTATCCCATCTGTCTTTTGTCTCTGGGCTTTTATTGTTCTCTTACTTCTGTAAATCTTACTCTTACTCTGTGGTTTGTTGTGTAGCTGGGTGGCTGGCCCCTGGAGTCCTCCTCCTCTGGTTACTTCTTTCTTCACTCCTCCATCTCTTTTTTTCTTTCCTCCTCTCATATATTCTCTCTGCCTGCCAGCCCCGCCTATTTCTTTCTCCTACCTTGCTATTGGCCGTTTAGTTCTTTATTAGACCATCAGGTGTTTTAGAAAGGCAAAGTAACACAGCTTCAGAGTTAAAACAAATGCAGCATAAACAAAAATAACACATCTTAAAATAATATTCTACAACACTTGTTAAAGGAAGTATGTCACTGTGGGGGTGGGCTTTGAGGTCTCATTATGCTCAGTGTGGTAGACAGTTCACTTCCTGCTGCCTACAGATCAAGATGTAGAATTCTCAGATCCTTCTCTTGTACCATGTCTGCCTGTATCCTGCCATGTCCCACATGATGGTAATGTACTAAAACTCTGAAACTGTAAGCCAGACCCAATTAAATGTTTTCCTTTGTATGAGCTGTCGTGGTCACAGTGTCTCTTCACAGCAATAGAAACCCTACCTGAGATACATGCATTACACCCTGTTCTGATCTTCTAAAAGCAATCTCAGTTGGAATTGAAAACTGAAGCCAGAGCTGGTAGAGCTGAGAGGGTGAAACTGTGTTCCCAAAGCTGGACTGGAGTAGTGTTGTGACTGCCCAAGTGAATTCACATGAAGAGCGCCAAAACACAGTTCCGCACATGTTCCCTGTCCTGACTATCTATGACAATTTGTCTTCCTGCTCTTTTTCACGGATACTCTGTAGGTACGACTATGAGACACCTACCTGCATCCCACTGGAACCACCCACAAAGATCACTCCTCTTGATGTTACCATCATCTCTTCATTGTTTTCAGAGCTACACTAGGGTCTAGTTGTATGTAATGACATTAAACAGGCACATGTTGGACTGGAAATATAGCTCAGTGGTAGAGTACTTGCCTTATATGCACAAGGCTCTTTGTTCAGTTCCTGGCATTGCAGGGCAGGGAATGGAGGGACTTGTCTATGATGGTTGGCATTAATTATCAGCTTGACACATGAGAGGCAGGCCTACGGGCACACCTGTGAAGAATCACCAGGTTAAGATTGGCCTCTGAGAATGCCGGTAAGAGATTGTTTTGATTAAGTTAATTTATGTGGGAAGATTTAATTGCGGGCAGGTTCGTTGTCTGACCAGGGCAGCCTAGATCGTATTAAGTGAAGATGGCAAGCTGAGCACCTGAGTGCATGTATCAATTCATTGGTTTCTGCTGTTGGCATGACTAGCTATTCCAAGTTTCTGCTGTCTTGGTTTCCCCATAGAGATAGACTGTAACAGGAATTAGCAGCTTCATAAGCTCTTAAATTGCTTTGTCAGAGTGTTTTTCACAACAAAGAAACTAAGATGTTGTACCAACAAAGCATGATTAATAAAGCCTTTGTTCTTAGGAGGTCTTGATAGAGGAGAGAGGCCCCTAAAGATTACATAACAAGGCAATGTGGACTGGGATGAAGAATATCAAAATGTCCTTAGTCAGTGTGAGACAGAGCGGTGATAACAGAAACCCTTGAGGATAAGATCATCCTGAAAGGGAAAGGGTATTGGAGGAGAGTTCTCTCAGAAGTTTGCACTCCAGCAAGGCATGCAACATTGTACTGGTCATTGTTCACTGATACTTTTATAGACAATTCCTCCTTTTATGCCACATTTTTTTTCAGTGAGTAAGCACCAGGTTGATTTGCTCTTCATCCAATAAGAACTCCCCTCAATTGACCTGTAAGTACCTATCCAGAAACAAGGTTTGGAAACTATAAGGAACTCTACATATCCATGGTCACTGACCCTACCTACTCTGCCACTGTACCCATCTACCTTCCACACATTAGCCAAAGGGTCTGGAATGTGACAGAGACAGGGTCAGGAGGCTGGGATGCAGAGCAGTGTCATGAAAAGCACATCTCAGCCAAGAAAAAGGCCTGCATGAGACATTTTGGTTTTGTAATCGGAGGCACTGCTAAGAAGTCTCCCTGGGAGTGTTCCATCCAAACCCACCTGAAATTTTCCTGGGAGCATTCCATCCAAACCCATGGCATCTGCATCTAGGCAATTAGCACTAATCTAAGAACATCTGGGATTCTAACTAGAGCCGAAGAAACATTAGAAATCAATGGATTCAATTGCCTTGCTCTTTTCTAAGGAAGCAGACACCCACTGTTGGCAGTAGTAAGTGCTCAGTTATTCTAAGGGGTCTGAGCACAAAGCAGAACTTCCCTAGGTGTGGGCTCAGGGGTTAGGTGTGTAGGGCTTCATTCTTGTCCATCTGCTGTGACCTGACTTCTTTCTATATGTTTATCTTCTTTCTCTGAAAATAAGTCAGAAAAATAATACTATCTCCATAGAGTTAAATAAACTGGATCAGTCTATGTATTTAAAGTCCACAAATATACTAGGCTACCCCTTGAAATGCCACTTTACAGTACTATAATTGGGACTGTTTAACAACCGACCAAAGTTCCAAGGCAATAATAGATTTAAAAAATGATCTGTTGAAAAGCCTGCAGCTCTGCTATGAAGAGAAATGATTGTTCCCTTTGTTAACATTACTTGTGACAGAATGCTTTGGCTGAGAACCTAATAAAATCTAAACTGTCAGGGTCCCATAACATTTTTGAAAAACTATTCTACACACTTTGCTTTTCAAAAATCTCTAAGGATTATTCCAAAATAAAGATCATCATGGGGCAATCTCAACATCTGAAACTTTCCTAAGCAGACTGAAACATTACTACAAAGAACAACTGAGTTTTTTTTTTTCGGGGACAGCTTTTTCTAAACCTTGCTAGACAGGACATAGTCAATAATCAAATGAACAAATAAAATGCCATAAATCCTGTATTTCATATCTCCTTGGAGAACACCTCAATTCATGGTCTAAATGGTCTCTCTTGGTCATAAGACTGACTTCCTTTTTTTCCCATTTCTCATCTGAGTAAAGATGAAAATTAGGGCCAGGCATCCCGAGAGCCTCAAGAGATATTTACATCAATGAGAGGCTACAGAAAGAAGTAAGGGGAGATATAAGACAAAAATCAAAATTCAAAACTCATGCAGCAAACATACCTCTGAATTTCAAGGCAAAAATTTCTACATGTCTTAGTAATTCTAAAGACATTTTAATAGTACAATAGCTGGCATTTACCAAGATAAACTAGAGTCGACAAATTGTCACTTTAGATTTGAAAAGTCAAAATAACAATACAGATGTTGCATGCTCTCTCTAGTATGGGATCTAGATGAAATAAGAGAGATGATAGAGATAAGAGAGAGAGAGAAAGAGAGAGAGAGAGAGAGAGAAGAGAGAGAGAGAGACAGAGATAGCGAGGCTATAATGAAACTGTTTGTGGAGGGGAAGGCTAACATTTGCAAGAGTGGGAGACAGAATAATGGCCAGGTCTAAAATAATCTCATACAGCATGCCCAGAGGTCCATCTCCAAGCTTCTAGATTCTGTCAACTTGACAACATGAACCATGGCAAAGCCTCTGGTGTCATAGGGCAGAGTAAGGAGACAGAGAATAGGCAAATAGAGAACAGCAGCATCCCCATCACTTCATGGAGGGGGCCGGCCAGGAGAGGAGCCTGGCCAGTGGTTCTGTTCACAATGGCCATCAATGGGGAGAAGAGGGGGAGTGGGGACAGAAACTATTCCTGCTTCTTCAGATAAAAACACTGGGAAAATAGATGAATGATAGGAAAAACCCCTTTCAAACCCTCCTTCTCCCATTTTGACTTACCCTCTCCTCTGCCTTCCTCGTCTGATGTACATACTGCTCTGGCTCTACTATCTTGGAAATGCAGTGTTTCCCTAAAGCCTCTGACCACCCTCATTCACTCTTGCTGCTCTGTAGACACATTGCTCCTCATTTTACTTTGAAATGCTGCACCTGCACCTTGCGAAGTGTGTGTTTGGCTGTTTTTGTTCTTTACTCCTCTACCCATTAAAATATTTAGCATCAGTTATGGGCAAAGTATGTTTTAGGTAATAAGGTCATAAAGACAGATGTATAGACAGATAGACATGACTCAGGTGACTTGCACAAAATAAATTCAGACAGAGTGATAGTGACACCAAATGAGAGAAGAGAGCCCCAGTAGAAGGCAGAACATGTCCAGAGATATAGAAAGAGGCTGGGTCCTACAGTAGCATAATTAAAAAGAAAAAGCCATCACTGCCAGCATTTATGATGCTGGAAGCACTAGGCTGGGTAGAACACATGTGCCATCTCAGCCTTCCCTCATGTGTACAGTCCTTCTTTTCCCAATGGAATTTATTCACTATGTCATCTGCAAAGCCTTCCTTGGCCCTGGATCAGCTCGTCTCTTCTATGTCTTACTAGAATCATAGCTGTATTGCACGTACACTAATGTTCAGTTTATTATCTATTGTGCCAAAATATGGTAAGTGGCAAGAGGTGAGAGGACAGTGCCTTGCCTTTGAAAATCTCCTGTGCATGATGCCAAATCTGGCGCACACAAGGCTTTTGAGGATTTGTGTGTGTGTGTGTGTGTGTGTGTGTGTGTGTGTGTGTGTGTATGAAATATTATTGGACTATAGTATGAGCAATGTGGAAGCAAGTTTACTGGTTAGTTTTTGCCAGCTTGACACAAGAGAGTCACCTGAAAGAGGGAACTTCACTTGAGGAATTGCTTTCATCAGATGGTCCATGGGCATATATGTGGGTCATTTTCCTTATAAATGTGGGAGGACCCAGCTCACTGTGGGTGGTGGCACCCTGGGCAGGTGGTCCTGGGTTGTATAATAAAGGAAGCTGAGCTGGGCCGCAGTGGCACACGCCTTTAATCCCAGCTTTTGGGAGGCAGAGGAAGGTGGATCTCTGTGAGTTCCAGGCCAGCCAGGTCTACAGAGCAAGATCCAGGACAGGCACCAAAACAACACAGAGAAACTCTGTCTCATAAAACCAAGAAAGAAAGAAAGAAAGAAAAAAGAAAGAAAGAAAGAAAGAAAAAAAAGAAAGAAAAAAGGAAAAAAGGAAGGAAGGAAGGAAGAAAGAAAGAAAGGAAGGAAGGGAGGAAGGAAGAAAGAAAGGAAGAAAGAAAGAAAGGAAGGAAGAAAGCAAGCAAGCAAGAAAGCAAGCCATGGGAGCAAGTCAGTAAGTAGAGTTCCTTCATGGCCTCTGTATTGGTTCCTGTTTCTAGGTTCCTACTGTGAGTAATGGAGTTGTTAGATGAAGTAAACCCCGTCCATCCAATGTCGCTTTTGGTTACTGTTTTATAACAGCAACAGAGAAGCAAACCAGGAAGTGAGTGAATGACGGGAGAGGTTGGGGGTTGTAGAAGTAGAGCTGGGCTGTGTTAAATGGTGTGGGTAAGGAGGGGACAACTGTTGAAAAGAGGAAGCAGTTTGGAGGGCATTTAATGTCCAGCTAAGTCACTAGACTTGTGATGCTTCCATTTATGCTGGCGAGTCACTGGGAGGGGAGGAGCCGAGAAGAGGTGAGGCTAGGGCTACTTCAAGGAGGCTCATCTGAGATGTATCGGCTCTTTCATTAACATACTCACTTCTTACTGGACACTTTCTTCCAAGTGTTAACTACCGAAGAATCAGCTGACAAGAGTAATTATATGACATGAGTCTATGCGTTGACGCAAAGTAGCTCAACAAAGCATAAAACAAAACCCTGTCCTGCACATATTTAGTCAGCCCTAAGGAAGATGTTTTGCAATTTTATCTGCCATGTGTTTAATCCTCATGCTACTTCTCAAGACAGCAACCACATAATTTTGATGTGACATGTTGGAATTAATTCTATGCTGCTCCCTAATGCCCAATACAATGTCCAAGCAAGTGCTCACCCACAGCAAGAAATGTCGACACCCCATTCTGAGACTCTTTTACACATGTGTAGATAGAATTATCTGGCAAAGAGAAAATATCTTTCAATGCTGCAAGACTTTTTTGTTTTGTTTTTGAGAAATGGTTTCTCTGTGTAACAGCTCTGGCTGTCCTGGAAGTCACTCTGTAGCCCAGGCTGGCCTTGAACTCACAGATATCCACCCGCCTCTGCCTTTCCAGTGCTGGGATTAAAGGTGTGTACCACCACCACTCCGCTGCAAGACATATTTTAATTTTTGATAAGTCATTTGTTACAAAGAATAAAACAACAGTATAAATTAGGCTATCATTATTTCTACAAGAAGATCTTTAAAGAATTTTAATTGTCACAAGTCTTTTTTAAATAATAATGCATATGTGCCAAATTAACAAGGGTAGCTTGTTAATTTTATTTTAGATATTTTAGATAAAAATTGTACTTTATAAAGTTGCACAAAAAACAATGCCATTGTACACGTGGTACAATTGACATTTTGTTGTAGAACCCATTGATAATCAGAAGTGCAAGTGTGAACAATGTGTGCCAGACCAGATAGTGTTACTTCGATGTGGCATGGGGAGGTAATGGAGTCTCTGATATTAAACAGATAGACTTCCAGGATACTCTTTTCATAGACCGTAAGTACAATGATCAACCTCTCAGAAAAGAAATGGACATTGAAATATTCTGAGTTTATAAGCAAACCAATTCGTTAGACCTAAGTCAGTTCCCATTTTACCTTTAACCTCAGGATGGAAAACTGAGAATGCTCCAGCTGTACGAATAACTGAAACCTAAAAAGGCACAGATTTTCAGTTTCTTATTATTTTATCCTTTCAGAAAAACCATCCTCTCTTTTCCAAAGTATATCCATGTGAATGAAGTATCTAATTAAGAAATGAACAAAGAAATCCATTTCTCTCCTCTTCATATGATTGTACAAGTGCTCATCTCTAATTATCTCATTATAGGGGCTGTGGTGCAGAGCACTGGAGAAGTATTGGGGGATAGATGAATGAATAGATGTATGTCCAGAAAATGCTGGTGGACATGTTGCTTCTAACAAATATGATCACTTTTGAAACTTGCTGTCCCATGATATAAACTCATTTAGATTGTAGGAAGCACATTCCTATTTACCTGATCTGGAATGATCATCCTGTAAAAATCAGTAAACAAGTTCCCAACTTACTCTGCTAAGCCAGCCATCCTAGTCCCGCCGCATGCTCCAACATGCCTGGATGCATCTGTCCAGCTTGGTTGATTGAGATTCACAAACATTATTAAACTTTCTCAAAGACAGACACTTTCTGTTCCTTGTAGCATTCGCAACTCAAATATTCACTTGCAGTTTTGTCAGTCAGTATTTCCACAAATTATGTTTTCTACCTGTTTAATCTATCATCTATCTATCTGTCTGTCTATCTATATATCTCTATATTTTTTATCTAGATGAATAGATTGAAAACATTTTATAACATTTCCACAAAGGGATTAAGTTCTACTTCACTCTGTGATGACTTTGCAAATATCACTGAATTTTCCTCTAAATCTAGCATCTTATTACTCATTCTGCATTAGTTTTCTTTGAAGTCAAGATCTTTACTATAGAATATACTTAACTTCTAATATGGTGTCTTAACTCCATTTGCTTTTGTTTCTTAGAGGAATGTTTTCAAACTGACACTTTTGCACTTATTGTTCTCTAGGAAATCCTGGGGCAGACATCATTCCTTAGAGTTTTCTTATTCCTGGGATGAGTTTAAAAAAGAAAGTAAGTTTTCTTAATATGGTCCTAAGCCCTTTCTTGTCACTTCAGACAAGCTGTTTCTGTCATATCCTCTAGTCTAAAAATCCCCATGAAATATTTTAATGAAACAGTTTCCAATTTCAATGATGTCATATTATACTCTTTGAAAAGTGGTATTGTACAGACTAAGATTTTATTCACTATGCTAAGACTACATTATGAAGGTCCAAATCCTCAATATTACCCCAGAGCAACAAGCAGCTGCTTCAGAAGCAACCTGAAAGGGAAGGATGAGCTGGTCATCATCTGGCTCTACATGTCACATGGGACTCACAACTCTAATCATCCAGCACAGTTGACACTGTGGTGTTGTTAAGCTCGCTGCTCACAGAAGCTGAGGTCAGCTGGATGCTCCTGTCTATAGTGGGGACTCTCCCACCCACAGTTTCCTCAGTGTTCCTCTTTGGCCTCAGCAAAATAATGAAGCACTTGGGAAGAAATATGCATCCTAACAAGCCATAGCTGGATGCCAAAATGGCAAATATTTCCACGGCCACTTTGAATTTGCCTTTGGTGCTCAGGTAAGCAGGGACAAAAGAGATCCAGACAATGAAAAAGACCAGCATCCCGAAAGTGATGCATTTCCCTTCATAATAGTTATCTGGCAGCTGGCGAGCCACAAAGGTTGTAAGAAAACACAGTAAGGCCAGAAGGACATCAAACCCAAATATGGAGCACAGAAACTCTATAGAACCTTCATTGCATTCAAAGATGATCTTTACATTTTGAGGTTCAATGTTCTTGTACACCCTGGGAGGCTCCAACACCAAGTAAGCTGAGCACACACCAATCTCCCCTAAAACACAGGTCAGCACAATGAGTTTTCGAATAACGGGGTGCATGGATATAAGTCGAGTTTTGGATACAGAAATCCTGTAGGCAAAAAAGAGTGAAATAGTCTTTCCAAGAATGGAAGACAGACAAAGGCAAAAGCCCAGTGCCAGAGTGGTCTGGCGGGCCATGCAGGACCAGTTGAGTGGCTTGCCTATGAAGAGCATGGATGAGAGCAGGGTGATGATCAGAGACATCTGAATGAGGAAGCTCAGCTCCCGGTCATTGGCCTTCACCAACGGAGTGTGCCTGTGGATCACATACACCACGATGACGGCCAAGACCACAAGTGCCCCAAAGATGGAGAGGATGACAAGGGTGAACCCCAGGGCCTCCTCATAAGCGAGGAACTCCACCTCCTTTGGCACACACTTGCTCTTCTGTGCATTGGACCAGTCATCTTCCCCACATGGATCACATTCCCTTTGACCTATTGAGAAAGAGCAGAGAATTGACTGCAAGAAAAGCCACTTGTTACTTTTAATTGTGAACAGCCCAGGACAGCTAAAGACTTGAGCAAGGGGTGTGTGTGTGTGTGTGTGTGTGTGTGTGTGTGTGTGTGGTGTGTGATCTTAAAATTAGTAGTGGAAAATGGCCTTGGTGCCTACAAATGCTGTGAAAGCCTGAGAGTTGTTTTCAATTTTAGAAATTGAGCATTTCTTCCCAATCTCAGGCGTTCTTGAATTGGCCTTTTTCAGTGATGTGCTCCTCTCTTTCTCCTCCATCTATCTATTGAGGAAAGAGGCATGTGTCCTTATCAACCCTGGAACTGCCTATCAATAAGAAAGTCATGGCTACTGAGGTAAAACAATCAAAAGGACTGGGACACATCTGGCTAAACCCCTGGTGTTTTTAGTTCCTCAGTTAATATCTCCTCATGGAGGAGAATCATGTGTGTGCCCATTCAAATGTCCCCAACTCCAGATGCTCATTTGAATGAGTGGTGAGGATGAGGGTAAGAAGGAAAACAAACCACCAACCATGGTCCCTGAGGCTAAGAAAGTTAAGTCTGTCTGGATGGAGGCTCTTAGAGGAAGCACTGGTGAACAGGAAAGGCTACTTGAGGTGAGGGTATGTGGCAGATGAGGGGATGGGTCTACTCAGTGTTAATTTAAAGGTCCAGGTAAAGACTGGTGTTCCCTGTCAGTCACTCTGACTCGTGGACTGGACATCTCTGGATGGAATTCTGGGTAGAGACTGGGGACCTGGAGCCAGGGAGTTGTGCAGGTTACAGGATTCTTGTTTTCCATCACCGACCATTTTATCCTTCTGACCATTTTATCCTTCTTACATGGTTACTTTTTTGTTTTGTTTTGTTTTTTGAGACAGGGTTTCTCTGTGTAGCTTTGCGCCTTTCCTGGAGCTCACTTGGTAGCCCAGGCTGGTCTCAAACTCACAGAGATCCGCCTGGCTTTGCCTCCCAAGTGCTGGGATTAAAGGCGTGTGCCACCAACCGCCCGGCTACATGGTTACTATTAAGGGACATGTGACAAAAGACAAGTGCATTTTTTGTTCCTTCAACAACAAAAAGTAGAAATATAAATAAACCTGCTCCAACACACTTCACAAAACCAAGCTGCCTAAGTCACCCCCAGAGCGCAGCAACTGAGCATGCTGTGGTAGGAGTTCACGCAGCAGCAGCTGCACAACGCATGTGTTCTCAGTGCTTAGAACCTTAAGACAAGTGGGTGACTGTTCTCAGACTATAATTAGTGTTGAGCCTATTTTAGAAACAAGTAGTTGGAAGATTTTATGAATTTATTCAATATTTTGCATTTTATGTGTTTTGTTTGGTGTTTCCTCATGAACTTCATGGTAGTAGGTCTTTTTTGACTTCAAAAGTGAGAGCTAATATATTTCTTTATTCATACTGCATATTGGATAATTTATGGGTTTCATGAATTTTGTTACAGGCTGCTTATATCTCTTCATAAAAAAGATTTGCATGGATCTCTCTGACAACACTTGGTTATTCTAAGTTTGTTACTACCAATGAAAAAAGGACCATCTGTACCTGGTTTCTCTGACACATATCCATCAGGACACGGGATGCAATCAAAGCAGCAGATGGGTTGTCCCTGGCGAATCCCCTTCCGGGTCCCTGGAGAACATAGTTTTGTGCATACTGAATCTGGAAGCTAGGAAAGACAAAGACAATAGGTATAATAAAGCCTTATCTGTGTAACCAAGAAAGTTCTCAGTTGTATTTCCAAAGAGCTGTGTGTCCTGTTTATAGAGGAGATGAACCCAGGACAGTGAGTGAAGATATCAGACAAAGCATGAGAATATGGGCAGCCTAGAAAGAACTTCTACTGAAGAACAGTCCCGTGATTGGCTCTGGAAATGCCGAACAAACTCTAATGACTGTTCCTTGTAATCTTGGTGATCAAGACCAAACTAATATCATGTGAGATGCTGCGGATGGGCCAGTTTGCTAAATCTGTTCCGGTTTTGATGAAGCCTGCAATCCCAATAATCATTGTCAGCTCCTGAAAGGTATTTATTGTCAGTAAAGGCATCCCCAAATATTCCTTATTATAGTTAGATATCTATCATCATGGGCTCGTAGAAAGGTAGGTCTGTTCCATGAGAAAAATCCTGAAGGTAAAAAGATGGTATAGAGAAGGCATAGCTTGAAACGTTTTCTTGCTATCTACATTTAGAAATTTCAGTAGTAACTACAGGCCTCTTGATATTTTTAGATTCTACATGGATTTGCACCTTGGAATCCAGAATAAACCTGACATTTGTTAATCAGTTATATATAAATCTGGGGAGATAATTATTTACAGGGTAGATAAAATACATTTTCTGAGCCAGGCATAGTGACAGCGTGAGCTACATAGTAAGACCTCAGCTCAAAAAAACAAAAACAAACAAGTAAACAAACAAAAAACCCAAAACAACAACCTAGAAAACTTAAGCCTACAAACCATATACCATTTAAGGCACAGTATGCATTTTTGGTGCTACTGGTAAACTTTAAATTTGTTTGAATTACCTATAAAATAACTTCATTATATAAATATAACTCCGAATTTAATAGAGAAGATTAAAATAAAATTACTATGTTCTATTGAAACATTCTCAAAATATCAATACATTGATAAATTATGTTAAAATTTCCATGAATTTTAGTGTTACATGGATTTTTTAAACTCTAGGTCAACAACAATATGGAAAAATGTGTTACACTAAGGAAATTGATTTGTAATACTGTAAAAACTTTAGGTGTTTTACATTTATTTAGTGCCTGAAAACAATACATTTCTTTCTATATATAAATAAAAAATATGGCAGACCAACTAACCCTTGAAGATTCAGTGTTCCAATATAATGTTGAGTTCTTTGGAATAACAAGTTCAAAATTTGTCTCTTGGAATTTGTATTCTCCAATTTTGACAAAAGCAATTTCCCCAGCATTATCTATTTGCCAATTGAGGATATCATAATATCCACTCTTTGGATCTCCATTGGTGTCAAAGTTTATTTTCCTTCCATCATGGGTAGCAAGTTCCAAGTTTTTAAAGTAAGTCATTAGCTAAGAAGGAAGAGGGAGGAAAAATGGAAAACAGCAATGTGTAAATGTTTTATCACTCAGAAAATAAAGATTTATAAAGAAAGTGGATTTGAACGCATATGGAATTATGGAATTCTATTTTAGTCTTTTGCCACCTCTATTTTTTTTTTTTTTACCAACTCTGATGTCCTCTAGTCACAGGTGACAATTCAAACATAAAAAGTGGTTGGCTAAACTGAGATGTGCTATGCATGTAATATGCATGCTGGATTATAAAGATGTAAAAAGAATGGAAGCTACCTCATTAATAATTTAACATTATTTTAATGACATGACAACACATTAAATTATGACAACACATTAAATTATGATAACACATTAAATTATGACAACACATTAAATAGTATTTTAGAGATATTGGGTTAAATAATTTGCTTAATTTAATTTTACCTGTTTTTCCTTAATGTTGGCCACTGGAAAATTTTAACTTACCTCTGGTACATATTAAAATTGTGTGTTTTTGTTAGATTAACATAAGATTATACTAAGGCTTAGCAGTATTATATATTCATAGTAAGAGACAGGAGAATATTTAGAATATTTTTTCAGTCCTTTTACCCTCCCCCCTCCCACTTGCCCTGTGTAAGGTTACTAAGGTCCACAACTATTTCTTTCCTTTGAAAATCTCAGTCTTGTGGAGAGACTAGACCATCAGGCACTGAAAGTTAAATTCAACAGATTTTTTACATTGTTGTTATGTAACAGTTTTTCCCCAGATTAAAACATTTCATCCTTATAGGGGAGCTCTTAAAGTAGTAAGGTAAACAACTCAAAACAGCTTCAGGAAGTCCCTGAATCTGACCAGATCCACTAGGTCCCTCCCTGTCAAGAGTATCAACAAAATCTAAGAGTCCTACTCAGACTAATTGAGCTGAAGTATGAAGAAGACTCAAAGAAGCCAAGCTTTAAAGGAGACTTCTGAAATCAGTCCATCTGCTGGAAAGACACAGAAATCAGCTGGCCTGCCTGGAAGATGTTTAGACCAACTTGGAAAGGACACTCTTTTGAGCTGCCTGAACATTGTGGGATATTTACACACTGTGTGAATGTGTATTGCTGTGTTTGGTGTAACAAAAAGCTGAACAACCAATAGCTAGGCAGGAGGTATAGGCAGGATTTCTGGGGATAGAAAGGAAGAGGAGGAGGAATCTTGGCATGTAGGAGATGCCAGGAGACAAGGATAAGAAAGAGGAGATGCAAGATGAGAGAGAGGTTACACCATGTTATATAATATAGATTAATTTAAGTGGGTTAATTTAAGTTATAAGAGCTAGTTAGGAAGAAGGCTAAGCTGTAGGCTGAGCTTTCATAATTAATAAGAAGTCTCTGTTTCATTATTTGGGAGCTGGCTGGCAGGACAAGAAAGACTACAAGGCAGGTGATGTATATATATGCTGATCCCTATGCTATGGGAACAGCTCTGGAACTAGATGAGACATGATATATCTTGTTGCCTACAGAGTCCTCATGACTTATTATTATTCGTATGTCATGGGTAGAGATTTGGTTATACAGTCCAAACACACTTATAAAATTAACAGATGCCTTTTACCTGTTCAAACACACACACACACACACACACACACACACACATACACACAAATCATCTTTAACCAACTTGTGCACACTGCACACTCCATATTTGTGTTAATGCAGATATATGTATATTTTTAATATATATATATATATATTTAATATATATTAAAACATTTAAGACCAAGGTTGGATAAAGCACAGGGACAAATAGCCAAACGAATGGAAACACATGAACTATGAACCAATGGCTGAGGGGTCCCCAAATGGATCAGGCCCTCTGAATAGGTGAGACAGTTGATTGGCTTGATCTGTTTGGGAGGCATTCAGGCAGTGGGACCGGGTCCTGTGCTCAGTGCATGAGTTGGCTGTTTGAAACCTGGGGCTTATGCAGGGATGCTTGGCTCAGCCTGGGAGGAGGGGACTGGACCTGCCTGGACTGAGTCTACCAGGTTGATCTCAATCCTTGGGGGGAGGCTTTGCCCTGGAGGAAGTGGGAATGGGGGGTGGGTTGGGGGGAAAGAGAGGGGGAGGGAGGGGGAGGGAGGGGAGGAAGGGGAAGAACAAGGGAATCCATGCTGATATGTAGAACTAAATTATATTGTAAAATAAAATAAAATAAAAATTAAAAAAAAAATTTAAAAGTTTATGTCTTCTTTTCAGAGGAAGGGGACCAGATACAAATAAAGACAAGTAGCCAGGTGATCCAGCCTCTCAGAATGCCTCAGTTGCAGTTTCCCCAAAATTCTGCATCCAGAACAACTTCAAAGCTGCTAGTTGAGATGGTCCAGCCTCACACACAACTCCATCCAGGACCTCAAATAATCCCCGAACTTTCCCATTACACAGAAACTAGACAACAAATAATACAGCTAGCTCTCATAGGACTTGACCATCATCCCAATTTTCTCATGGTCTCGTAAAGATGCCATTGCTCCCAGAGAGCATGAAGAAGTCTAGAGAACATGACACTCACATTTCCAAGAGGTAGGGTGGGTGGTTTTTGTTCATTTTGTGGGTTATGGATGTTTGTCATCATTTAGGGGGGTTGGTTACACATTGTTATTGGTAATGATCAGAAAAAAGCTGAACAAAAGACATTAGATTTAAGGACCTCTTTCTGAAGGGAAAAAGGGGGGATATAGTACAGAAATGTTGGGATAAAAGGATGAATTGTTGAATTAAACAATCACTAGTCTCAAATATTTTATATTGGTATGGATTTTTGTATATTGATACAAATTTAAGGTTATTTTTGTTTTAACATACTGTATATATGTTTCTACTCTGTTTAAGATATTGTACCTATGCAACTCTTTTAAAAATGTAAAGTTTTAGTCCTTGAGACCTATTTAGGAAAATAAAGAAAGACAGGTTAGTAGTTAGTTATCTATAACAATCAAGCTTATAGTCATGTTAGGTATGTTTTCAAGATCAGAGACATATATTAAATAGATAGATGGTCTTCAAACCTATGTCCTTTAAAATATTTTAACGGCATAAGGCTTTTCATGACAGTGAGACACATCTGCTCCTGGCAGCACCAATTTACTTCAAAAAAGGTGATGGGCATCAAAGAACCTCCATATGGAGTTTGCTTTCTTTGTGCTAAAATTAGCCACTGGGTGCCTTGACTGCTGACAGTATGATGTCCAAGTTGTACGAGCAGGACACAAAAGAAGGCGACTGCCAAAATTTGCACTAACAAGGTAGGGCAGTCCTTCAAAATTCTTGCCTCACAAAAAAGTCTGTCAGATATTCTAGGCCTGTAGGCCAAAGATGGATGCCCCAGTGTCACAGAGGAAACTTAGGTGATTGTTTTTGTCATTTCTATAGTTTTGGAAGTTGCTTGTTCTGCACTTCCTGTTTACTCAGGCAATATATCCTCAGGTCTTTGATGGGGTTTAAGAGCAAATAGTTATAGTTACAGTTTTCCTTGTTACCAAATTCAGAAAAGAAATTTATATAAGAGATGTAAAGTTTATACAGTTGAAAAATATAAAAGCTTAAGTTTTTCATCTAAGGAGATGTTTTAAGATCTAAAAAGGTATTTTTTTTTTTTTATCACAGGCAATTTATTTTGTTCTATTCATTCACAGTTAGTACAGAAAATACTTGGAAACATTTCCATATAATGTTTGACACAGAAATCATCAAATAGAAGTATACAATGCTGACAGGAGGCAGTATATTTATAATTTATAACCCCAAATGTATTTATAAATTAGAAATGGAGAGATCTACAAATGAAATTATGAAGGTTCACCAAAGTCATTTAATCTGTCAGTTTCTCATTCATTTTTATGTCTTAATAATATTCTATTGTATGAATAAGCCACATTTTATTTCTCTCCAGTATTTGATAGCTATTTGAGTTGTTTTAACTTTTTTACTATTAGCAACACACTGCTGTAAACCTTCATGTACATGTTTCATAGGTGCACATTTTCAGTAGTTTGAGGATATATTCCTAAGGGTAGAATTGTTGAGTAACAGAGTAACAATGTTTTGCATTTTGACCAACCACCAAACTGTTTTGCCAAAGTGGCACACCATTTTACAATCTCACCAAATCCTTGTTTTTAAGGCTCTGATTTTTGTACAAAAGCATTCAATCATTCTGTCAGACAGAACCAGGAAAAGTAAGCTATAGTTCAGAGCTGTTCTATTCCATTTACTATGCAAAGCCATTCTTGGCGTTTGCAACTCTCAGCCCTTTTGAGTATTCTTGCAGTGTTCACCTTTTCCTCTACCACTTTTTTTTTCTTCTTTTTTTCTGGTTTATTCCTATCTATTACAAATGTATAAAAAATCCTCCATCAACGCTGCTGATAGCAGCAGAACCTTGAGAAATATACCTTTGGTTTGCCTCAGAAAAGGAACACATATTGTACTGTAAAGTTTATAAAATCGGCGCAAAACATTGTGATAATGTTACAATACCAGTTTTTAAGGGTTCAGTGACTAATGGGGAGCTGATGGGATACATGCAGAACTGTGAAAGCGATCTCACTTAGCCAGCTGTACACGTAGACTGTAAATCTACATTCAGATCATTTCTGAACTAAGACTATCATCTCAGTTTATCTGTTGAGGTCAACCAGGAAACCCTAGAATATACCTTGATTTTTGCAAAAAACAAAATAGGGGGAGGGGTTTTTTCAGCATTTCAGTCCACGAGTAACAGTATCCTAACAGGCAAAGTGTTCTCTCACTGTCAACATAGAATGAACTGCTGCTGGAGGTCAACTTGGGCTTTAATTTGCATTAGTCCAAGTTGTTGACCTCATGACTTTAAAAAGTAACTCTAAAAAAGTAAAATGGCCCTTCTTGGAAGACTAAAGAAAGACATCCAGCCATAGTTGTAAAACGTCTCATCAAAACAATATACCCTTTTATGAATTACGCCCCAATTAAAAAAAAAAAAGTAGCCCCAAATATGAAGCAGCTCTGAAAAAGAAAATACAACTTAAGATATTTGAAAAAAACAAGGTGAATACAGGTTCAAAAATAATTAAGATACATTTTCTTAAGGCTACCTAGAATTAGGCTTTAAAGAATTCTACCATTTCAAGTTTACCACTAGTTACTAGATACCTATTTACAAACAAGATGTTCACCTTTTTTGTTCCTTTATCAAGAGAAAAATCTACCTTCAGATTATGAGGGTGGTGATGGGGAGGACTAGAAAACAAGATTCAAACAATCCCATGTAAATATCACATTTTTCAAATGGAAGAACTCCAAACTGCACTAGAAGATCCAATCACTAAGACACTTTCCATTGAAATGATTTAAGTACAACTACATGGCACCAAGGTTTAGGCCTAATATAGGCCTGACAACCAAGTCCTTGTTTTCTGGAAGAAAGGCCTCAAAAGTCCCACTCAATTCCACATAACAATACTTCAAAGATCAATTAAGTTTTCCTTTCCTTAATATTTTTGTTTTTGACTTCTAATCTTAAAGACTAGATTAAAACTTAGCTCATTTCCCAGAAGGCATTGCTTCCCTTTGCTCTATGAAAGAGTCCACCAAGACCTCTTCCTCAAAACCATCTAGCCCCCAGCCTCCAGCCTGTGCTTGTGATGCATCTTTCTCAACATCCTGAAAAGGTAATGTAGGTAAAATATGCTCATAAACATTAAAACTAGTTGTTAGAAAGACGTAACTAGCTTTATAATTTAAGTTTTAGAACATAAATACTTGCAGCTTAATCTGCACTGACAATGATTGTCGAAGCCTAGAATTCAACATTTACAAATTCTCATTCACACACACACAAACCACACTATTATCACACAACTTATGTCTTGAGAGAATCTTCTGCTTTTTAAATCTTTGGCCTCCCAGTCAATCCCAAGTTCAACCAACTTTTCCGAGTTCTGGTAGTTACCTGGACCACTGAGGCATTGCCACAAGACTTCTTCTCTTTTGAAACATCCTTTTTCTCTAGATATTAGGATAGCTACGCCAGTTTGTTTCTTCTGTGGTGTATGTTGGTGTGGGATTATCTATTGCTTGATTTTTCATGGATGTGTTTAGCTTCTTTGGGTTGAATTTTCCCTTCTAGTGCTTTCTGTAGGGCTGGGTTTGTAGACAGGTATTGATTAAATCTGGTTTTATCCTGGAATATTTTGTTTACTCCACCTATGGTGATTAAGAGTTTTGCTGGGTATAATAGTCTGGGTTGGCATCCGTGGTCTCTTAGTGTCTGCATGAGATTTATCCATGATCTTCTCGCTTTCATAGTCTCTATTGAGTAGTCTGGTGTTATTCTGATGGGTTTACCTTTATATGTTACTTGGTCTTTTTCCTTTGCGGCTCTTAATATTTTTTCTTTGTTCTGTGTGTTTAGTGTTTTGATTATTATGTGGCGAGGGGACTTTTTTTTTGGATCCAGCCTATTCGGTGTTCTGTGAGCTTCTTGTATCTTCATAGGTATTTCTTTCTTTAGGTTAGGAAAGTTTTCTTCTATGATTTTGTTGAATATATTTTCTGTGCCTTTGAGTTGGTATTCTTCTCCTTCTTCTATCCCTATTATTCTTAGGTTTGGTCTTTTCATGGTGTCCCAAATTTCCTGGACGTTTTGTGTTACAATTTTTTTGTCTTTAGTATTTTCTTTGACTGACGAATCTATTTTCTCTATCATGTCTTCAGTGTCAGAGATTCTCTGTTCCATCTCTTGCAATCGGTTGGTTATGCTTGTTTCTATAGTTCCTGTTCGTTTTGTCAGGATTTCTATTTCCAGCATTCCCTCAGCATGTGTTTTCTTTATTGTCTCAAATTCATTTTTCAGATCTTGGAATGTTTCTTTCATCTGTTTAATTGCTTTTTCTTGGCTTGATTTGATTTCTTCCCATTTTTTGTTCGTTTTTTCTTCCATTTCTTTAAGGGAGTTTTTTATTTCCTCTTTAATGGAGTTCTTCATTTCCTCTTTAAGGGAAGTTCTTATTTCCTCTTTAAGAGAGTGTTTCATTTCCTCTTTAAGGAAAGTTTTTATTTCCTCTTTAAGGTAGTTTTTCATTTCCTCTTTAAGGAAAGTTTTTATTTCCTCATTGAGGGAATGTTTTATTTCTTCTTTAAGGGCCTCTATCATCTTCTTAAAGTCATTTTTAGGGTTGATCTCTTCTGTTTCTTCTGTCATGGTATGTTTAGGTCTTGCAGGTGTAGAATCACTAGGTTCTGATGTTGCCATATAGGTCTTTATGTTGTTGCCTGTATTTTTGCACTGGCGTCTACTCATATTTTCCTCTGTGCGGTGCAGGTGGTGTCTGTGTCTGAGAGTGCCTCTCTTGTTCTAATTTTTAGTCTTGGTTTAGTAGGGGTTCTTGGTTAAATTGGTGCTATTGGGCTGTTTCTTCAGGGACAGCTGATTTCAGTCGGTGAATTATATACTTATGATTCTGGTGATCTGGTTTAGTGGCTGGGTAGCACCTTCTTCTGTGTTCCCAGGTCACGTTTTGTTCATTTGTCAACTCCTCAGCTGATCTTGTTTCTTCAGACTTCAAACTGTAGGCATCTGAATCCTCTCCCAGATGGGTTTCAGCTGAGCAGGGTAGTCTCACCAACACCTCCAAGTTGTTGGGTTTCACAGGATCAGCAGTTGGGCCCTGGGTTGTCCCCAGACGGAGTGTCCAGACTCGCCCTGGTTCCCACCCACAGAGATAGCCTCTTCCCCAGGTGTTGGGGCCAGGGGCGTCCCCGTTCCAAGCTGCGTCCGCTCCTCTCCGTCCCCGGGCCCGTCCACCCCCGTGGACCGCCGCCACAGGCCCACCTGCATCCACCCGTCTCCGCCGCTGGGCCTGTATGTCCCTGTCAGCTGAGGCTGGGTCTGTCTGCCTCTGTGGGCGGCCAACGGGCCTGTATGTCTCTGCCGGCTGCCACCGCGGGCCTACCTACCCCTGCCCGTCACTGCTGCCGGGCCCATCCACCTCTGCGAACTGCCACCAGGCGTGTATGTCTCTGCCGGTTGCCGCTGGGCCTGTATGTCCCTGTCGGCCGCTGCCACCCGGCCCTTCCACCTTCGCGAGTCGCCGCCGCGGACCCACCTGCGTCCGCCCGTTTCCGCCCAGTGGCCTGTCTACTTCTGTGGGCCGCCGCCGCCGCCGCCGGGCCTGAATGTCTCTGTCGGCCGCCGCCGCCGGGCCCGTCCACCTCTGTCTGCTTATCTCTGCCGCAGGGCCTGTCCACCTCTGTGGGCCGCCGCTGGGCCTGAATGTCTCGGCCGGCTACCGCCGGGCCTAAATGTCCCTCTAAAAAGGTATTTTTTGATGGTAATAAAAATTATGATAGAAAATGGTTTAGGTATAAAACTTTGGACTCACTAAGATAGCATAGATAATCTTTCTCCAAATTTGCCAAATACAAATGGAGTGGATATTATGAATATAATTCTGATTTGATAATTGTTCTTATTGTATATAGTTTTACTGTGTTAGAGTTAAAATCTTTCTTTTTTATTTAGACAAAAAGGAGGGAATGTTGTGGGATATTTGTACACTGTGTGAAGGTATATTGCTGTGATTGATGTAGTAAAAAGCTGAATGGTCAATAGGTAGGCAGGAGATATAGGCAGGATTTCTGGCAAGAAAAAGGAAGAGGAGGAGGGATCTAGGCATGTAGGAGATTCCAGGAGATACAGAAAGGAAACAGGAGGTGCAAGATGGAAGAGAGGTAATGCCATGTGATGGAACATAGATTAATATAAATAAGTTAATTTACATTATAAGAGCTAGTTAGGAAGAAGCTTAAGCTATAGGGTGAGCTTTCATAATTAATAAGCAGTCTCTGTGTCATTATTTGGGAGTTGTCTAGAGGGGCAGAGAGACTCATACAGAAAGCTGTACAGTATGCTCCGGGTTCCCCATTTTTGTGAGCTGTCACTCATGCTAACGTAGGCCTTGGTGATGCAGTTGTCTTTGAGTCATTTCTGCTCCTTTAAGTAACCCCCCACCCATATTCCTTTAAGTAACCTCAGTAAAATTCATTGGCTCACTAAGTTGGACTTTAGAGGTGTCCATACTTTTGGTCTGTTGTGGGCTCCCTATCTGGGGTGAGTAGACGTATGTGTTACATCTCCCCAGGAAAAGTTTTGTCTCACAACAGTTGCTATTGTAGAAAGAATGTTGAAAGTGCTTAGGGGAGGTAATGGCTAATTAACTTAGGAAACTGGAAGCTCTTCATTTCTCAGAAAGTGTCCACTTTATCTGTTGTTGTTATTTTGTTTTGAGAGAGGGCCTTACTCGGTATCTCTAGTGTGCCCGGAACTCACAGTATAGCCAGTGTTAGAACTGAACCCATGGCAATACTGTCTCAGCTAGAATAGAAGGCATGAGTCACCACACTTGACTCCTACAAGATAACTATTAATTCAGTAGAGACAGTATTTTTCTGGTGAGAAAAATGGTAGCATCACTTAACAGCAATAATGAAAGATAATTATACAATTTGAACTCTGATATGCAATATTTAAGGACACAATTAGGGTTGGAGAAATGTCTCAGATATTTTTAGAACTTGTTGATCTTGAAGATGACCAAGATTTGATTCCCAGCACAGATATGGCAGCTCATAATTGCCTATAACTCCAGTTCCAGGTGAGTCAATGCCATTTTCTGACCTCCAAGGGCACTTGGGATGCATGTGGTACACACACATACATGCAGACAAAACATTTATATGCATAAAATAAAATGAATCCCCATCTCCCAAAAGATACAATATCATCTCTGTTATTTTTTCCAAATAAAATGTATGCCAACCTTGAAAGACCCTAGCCCTTCAGGGTTACACCCCCAAGCCTTAGGAAAAGAGAAACTTCAAGCACCAGGAAATGAGAAACTAAAAATCTAGTTCCAAGGGCAACCTGACTTAGCCATTGTTCAATCTCCCCTGCAACCATATAACAATGTAAAAAGATTTCTGTTAAGAGATGTGCTCAACTGTGACTGGGATAGTTGCAGGTGTTCCAGGAAGGACCACTGTGACCTTTGTGTAAACTCCACTCCTGCCTTGATACCCCCCTTGAGGTTTCAGGAAAATGTACCTGTTGACATAACTGTACCCCCTCTGTGATCACTCTGTACCCAGACCATGATCTTGTGAAATGAAACTGCATGGGAATTGTAATCTTGTGGGTTTTGTGGGTTTTTCCCTTATAAGCCCTTATGGGGCTGCAGTAAGATGCGACTCTTACTCTTGGTAGCAGAGGAGCCCTTCTGTACAGAAGCTTAATAAATCCTCCTGCTATTGCATCAACTGGACTGGAGTCTGGGTTCCTGGGGCACCCACTTGAGACCCCAAACTTTGGGGTCCAACAAACCTAATCATGATAAAAAATTAGACAAGCCCAACTTGAAAATCAGTCTTACAATGCCTGACCAGTACTGTTTAAAAGTGCTAAGGATAAGGGGTTGGAGGAATAGATCAGTGGCTCAGAGCATATGTTGCTTTTTCAGAGGACCCAGGTTTGGTTCCAAGCACCCACATGGTGCTTGCCAACCATCTATAACTCTAGTTCCAGGGAATCTGAGCTCCCTTTTCTGACTTCCGTGAGTGTAGCCATGCTTGTGGTGCACTTAAATGCACATGGGCAAACACTCATGCACATTAAGTAAAGTAAAGTAAAACTTTAAAACAAAGTATCAAGGATAAGAAAAACACTCAAAGAATGGTCATAGATGGGATGGTGAGACTGGGAGGACCAAGAAGAGCTGGCACTGAATGCAGTAGGCCAATTCATACACGAAAGTCAAAGAGATAGATGAGGGTCCCAGCCACTGTGGCCGCTATTAAATGGACAGAGTGTGATACGAGAGTAAAGAGATGATGATCAGGCAGGGAAGAAGTGACAAGTTAGAGACGCTAAGTGGACCTCCTGCAGGGCTGACAGGGCCAGGGCAGGGATGCTCAAGCTCTGTATTTCTAGTCAGAGAGGTAAGAATGGAAATAAGCAGGGAATCTTGGATGAGACCACTCAGGTGCCACCATGAATTGTCTGACAGGAGATGAAGGACAGGCCATGTGAATGTGACTCTCCCAGATAACCCCCTATAATCTTCACCCCCTGACATCCATGCTTTTGCGTGACTCCTCCTATATTGTACAAAGACTTCATCTTCTAGTTTTTCCTTGAAGATAGATAAGACCAATGATTAAAATACAAGTCCTGGAGTGGGAAGAAAACTGTATATAATGCCCAGGAATCATCCTAAAGTGGAGGGATATACATGTCTTTGCCTGCTATGAACATGATGTTTTGGGACCCAAGTAGTTATCTTAGATTACAATTCCCATATTGTATACAGGGAACAGAAAAAAATGAAGAAACCAGAGTCACTAAATCATATTCTTCTCCTAGATACCTTTAAATTTAGTTTCTGTGAAGAGAAAGACCCTATTTTGTAAAAGGCATTATTATAATTTATTTTGTGGGACAAGATTTTTAATCATTGACAACAAATCTAATAATTTAGTAACAAACAAGGACTTAAAATAAACAACCAAGCCATTGAGGCAAGCCATTATGGTAAGTGTTGGTGCTATAAAATTGTATGGAAGCAGATCAGCAGTTTTAATGGGATGAATTTGGCAGCAAAAACTTGATTTTTCCTTATGCTATATCATAGGGTAAAATAACTTACCTCCCTGGGCTCAAAGTCAGGCATATGTGAACATTGTTTTTCTTTTTTATCTTGTTCATCCAGGTCACATCTGCTGAGACGATCCAGGGCATAAGCCATAGCATACACAGCTAGTTTGACATTGTTCGTGGTTCTGAGCTGAGATATATCCAGATAGGTATTTTTCAGGTCTTCCAGCCTCTCCTCTCCAGTGCAGAGCTGATCAGACATGGCATACAGTCTGTCTTCTTTGCCAGTCATGTTCACTCTGTGGTCCACATTGTAAGGCACACTGCTGTTGGGCCAGGTACAGTTAAAAGCAGTTTGCCAGAATTCAATGGTCAAGGTATCATTTGGATCCTTGCTAGGGTGTATATCATAAAGAAACTCTTTTAATCCTGGTATAACGGCTCTTGGGACTGCAAATCCAATACTTCCTCCAAAATATGGAAAGTACTCGGGCTTTGCAATGAGGGCTGAGGTAATCCAGGCTTCGCTGGCTATCCATGTCCTATCAGTGATGTTGTGATGAATCATTTCCAGCACAAAGGGGCTGAGGTCAATATCAGTTGTAAAAAGCACAACGACTCTGGCCGTGGAACTCTTTATTGCATTAACAGCTTTTTGCATCTTCTCATTGGAGTAGACTTTGGGAATGGTTTCAGAGAAAGCAACACAGAGGTTTGCAGTCTCCATTTTTTCCCTAAAGGATTTCACTCCATATTTTCCATAATCGTCATCAGCTGCAATGGCGCCTACCCAGACCCAACCAAAGTGTTTGATAAGATTCACCATGGCCTCAGACTGGATCTTATCACTGGGTATTACACGAAGATAAGATGGAAACTGGAATTTGTCACTAAGAATTGGGCAGGAGGAAGTATAGCCCACCTACAATAGAAAACATTTATAGTTATTAGGAAGCCAGAGCCAAATCTTAAACGACAACCTCGGAATATTCTGAAAGGGAGGGAGCGGAAAAGTTCTCTCTTGACCCTCACATCCTTCTGTAGCCGATGACTTTCTACAGGTGCTTCTACCTGGTGGGTGGGGACTATTCAGGTAACACTTTGGTTGCCCTGATAACACAAAGGGTGTCAGGGCTGCCACTTGTTAAGATGAAAACAGTCAATGCACTACATTTTGTAGTTGGGACCACAGCCTGGTCAGGGAGGCCACTCACACTTTCCTTTGTCCTCCTGGACACTGGTGACTCCTCTGAGTCAATATGTCTGTATGCTTCATCAACTTCAGCATCTCATGTGCAGAGATGATGGACTGAGTCCAAGTCTTTGTCTCCTGTGCACTCTCCTGCTCTCACCTCTGCTCCCTCACTTCCCTTCTGTTCTCTCTTCTCTCTTCTAGTTTCCTTTTGTCAGGACTCCTGAGTACGTAGGTCCTGAAACTTCCCTGAGCTATGATAGAGCGTGCTAACCAACCAGAAGTCCAAGCACTGTTCTCCAAGTTGCCAGAAACTCTCTTTTTTAATGTGCATAGATAAATGGAAAAGCATGCTCTCCTCACTTGGTCAGTAGTTCTTGTTTGTATTTAGCATTTAGGGGGACATAAGCACGGAGATTGGGTGAGCCCATATTCCTGACAATCATTCATGTGTCTCTGCTGTAGCGGACCCTCAGTGTTGATGACTTGCACCTTAAAACGCGTTACCTTCTCCCCATCCAACCTCATGTCACTAATGCGTCACCTCTCGTCTGACCTTCTGTATTATAACTCCGTAGCCCCACACAGTTGATTCCTTCATGAGTGCTGCATTATTCCTGGGTTCTCTTTTCCCCTGTCTTTTTTTCCCCCCTCTTATTCCACTGGCTCATGTTTGTATTTTCCTTTCTAACCACACCAAGAGCAGATTCATGGGAGGTATTATGTAGGAACAAACCTCTTTGAGAAGCAGTGACAGCAGATTTCTAAGGCTTGCTAAATTGTTTGTCTTATAAGATCTTGTTGCTTGGACCCTACAGGAAAATTAACATAACAATAACTTAGATGTAAAGGTTTCTTAATACCAAAGGACTCAACAGAAGATTTGTTTCGCCTTTTCCCTGCCAGATTCACTGTAAGCCTTCATGGAGAAATACATCCAGAGGTACCTAGGCTATGCTTGAGTTCTATTAGAGTCTAGTGGAAAATGGAGCTCACAGCAGCTGCAGTTTGGGTGAACTCATGAAGCCCACCCCTAAGATATGTGCCGAGTCACCCACCTTCCACGTATTCTGCTTCGTGGTTCTTTCCTGTTCATCCCACACTCACATTTGAAGTTCCTCTCTAACTTAAATACTTTGTAGGGCTGAGGCTGTGGGTCATGAGAGAGAGAGAGAGAGAGAGAGAGAGAGAGAGAGGAGGGAGGAGGGAGTGGAGGACAGAGGGAGGGAAGGAAGATGAAATACTGTGTGAGGGACACTCCCATTACCTCAGTAGCCCCAATAAGCTTGTTCATCCTTCATATTCATACATGACCCTTTCATGAAGCAGCCATTGAAATAACTCTAGATCTTTTTTATTTTCCTAATAATTCATGCTTTGCAATCACTTTTTCTTGTGCTGACATATGACACCCTCTCTGGGTTTAAAATAACTTATTAAGTTAGCTAATGAAATTCTCAGGCCCATTTTCATATGTCAGTGTGGTGATTTTGCTCAGAGCCAACAAACATCAACAGAGACCCCAACAAAAACCAGTTCTTATTCCAGCCATCAATCTACCTCTGAGTGTTTATGGATGAGCTCTTCTGTGCGCCACACAGTGCACGGAGCACGGTGACCAGTGAGATGTAATATCCACATCACCACATCACATCTCAGTCAGTGCAAAGCAAGATGCTCCAGGGGATTAAGCAATCTCAAGTCACCTCTAAAGAGGCCTTTGTGTGCGCTGCTGGGGCTTGGCTGAACAGAGTAACTGGGGGTACTCAGCCCATTTTACATAGTCTCTGCAGCTTAGCCTCTCTGGACCTGTGTCATTCATAATAATTTTTACACACAGTATTTACACCTTTCTTCCTTCCTTCCTTCCTTCCTTCCTTCCTTCCTTCCTTCCTCCCTTCCTTCCTTCCTTCCTTCCTTCCTCCCTTCCTTCCTTCCTTTCTTTCTCCCTTCCTTCCTTCCTTCCTTTCTCCCTTTCTTTCCTTCTTTCCTTTCTTTCTTTCTTTCTTTCTTTCTTTCTTTCTTTCTTTCTTTCTTTCTTTCTTTCTTTCTTTCTCTCTCTCTCTCTCTCTCTCTTTCTTTCTTTCTTTCTTTCTTTCTTTCTTTCTTTCTTTCTCCCTTTCTTCTTCCTTTCTTCCTTCCTTCCTTCCTTCCTTCCTTTCCTTTCTTTTTCTTTTCTTTTCTTTTTTTTTTTTGAGACAGTGTTTCTCTGTGTAGCCCTGGCTGTCCTGGAACTCAGTCTGTAATATGTAGACCAGGCTGGCCTTGAAGTCACAGAGATCCGCCTGCCTCTGCCTCTGGAGTGCTGGGATTAAAGACGTGCGCCACCCCACCTGGCAGAGCATTTGTATTTCTTTCTCGGTACATAGCACAATATTTTGAGATACCTGAGGTAAGTAATACAACCCCAGAATTCTTGAAGCAGCAACTGACAAGGACGATCCCCCTGATCCAATAATTCCTACTAGGTATTTTCCAGTGCTGTTTCTAAAGTTGGGCTTGAACTCTTCCTGCCCTGTCAGAAAGGCCAAAGACGTCTCCATTGTTTTGGAGATGCTGAAGCAGCTGTCAAAGATCTGATAGCCCAGAGTGTGGTTGGGCAAAATGTCCGTCCTCTCGTTAATCTCCTTGATGGTGTGGATCATGGTTTTCATCCAGCGGAAGCCCCGGAAGTTAAACCTGGAAAGGAAAAGCTTTTGTGAGGCACTGGACACTGGAGGCGGGGGGTGTGGGGGTGGGGGTGAGGTGGAGGTAGGGGTGAGAGTGGGGGTGGGAGATGAGGGTACGGTTGAGGGTGGGGCACTTCTCTGGGAAGGAGCTTCAGTTCCATGAGTGATTGCAGCTTTTTGCTGAAGCAGCAGCAGGTACCTCAGTTGTTGGCGTGTGTCAGTTTTTCATAAATGACATTACAATTTAAAAAGATCTAAATATTAGTCATATCCAGCCTTTATAAGTGGCTGTTTTATGTTTTTTTTTGCCTTATATATCTTTTACATGCTACACTATCTTCAAATTTCTGATGATCTCTTTTCAAAATTTGTTCTTCTAGTCACAGTTCTCTTTACCAAATACACCTAACAATCCCTTAGAACAAGCTTTCTCATTTCAATGGAGCACTGTAGGGACATGGTTCTTCTCTCCTCCTTGACTTATTTTCTTCTGAACATTAATTATAATGCAAAAATAATTTTAATACATTAATACTTATGGAATAAGTTATTAGAAGCAGTATGTTAATTTTTGTATGCTATGACTCTGATTACATAAGGCATCTTGCTGTGGAGAGGCGTTTAACTGAAGTTGTCTTGCTGTTCTCACAAGCATAAATGTGAGCCTCCTACTTTTTAATTCTGCAGCCATTGAAGAGGGAAATATATCTTCTGAGGTCCATCACCATATTGTTTTTAAGGCCTTCTGCATGAAATAATACCCCAATCCCCTCTTTTTTCACCTAGCCAAACTTTAACAAAATTGTGCAAAACAATGATCTGAGTAAGTGTTCTCTTACTACCCTCTGTAGCTAGTATCAGACTTTCTACCTACATAGTCTCAGTTGTCGTATCAAACCTTCTATCTACAGCTTAGTAAGTATTTTAAATTCAATACCTAATAGCAAATATCTCTCTTCACAATTTGGAATTCTCCTTCCTGCCTGTGGGTTTGCACATTCTGCTGTGTGTGAAGCAGGGACACCAATGTCACCTTTCTTCACTCTCTGCCTTGTTGTCTGAGACAGGGTCTCTCACTGAACCTGGATCTTGACGTGGCTAGCCCAGCTGGCCAGCGAGTCCTGGTGATCTTCCTGTCTCTGCCCACCGAGCACAGAGTGCCACGGCACCAAGTGCCACCACACTGAACATTTCGTAGGGGTCTTGGGGCCTCTAACTCAGGTCCTCCTTCTTGCAAGGCCAGGACTTTACCAAATGAGCCACCTTCCCAGGTCAGTCTATTTATTTGTGTTTTGGTTTAGCATTTTTTTTTTCATTTAGTATGCAGCTGTTGAGTTCCTCCAGTGCTGTATACTATGAATATAGTAATGAAGAGCCTGATCTCAATTTCTTTTCCCTGAAAATGTTGATTTATGTAAAGAAAGAGAAAAGTAACCAAGCAAAGTGATTACAAAACAAAACAAAACAAACAAACAGCGATGGGAAAAGATGTATGAGCAATGAAATACAAAGAGCATGCAGCCAGAGCAAATTAAGAGCAATGCCAAAGCTAGAGGATACTAGAGAGATGGGAGAGGGCTGCAGATGGACAGCTCGTGAAAGTTCCGACAACTGGAGAAGATGTAACATTCAAGGATTGAAGAGATCCTTATTTTTGGAAGGCAGAGTGGGGTAGGGTAACACAGTTGAAAAAAAAAAGTAGCAAACACAAGGGACCAGACACAAAAGCCTTTACCATCCTGTTACTTACTTTCCAAGTTCACACTGATGGCATAGTATAGCTTCAAAATAAGTACAGTGGTATCTATTTCAAGAGATAGCATTTCATTTCAAGAGCTAGAAAAACACCCACTTGCTTTGAGCCTGTAACTCCACCTTTAAATTAGCCAAAGACATAGTTGTCTTTGGATAAAAGGAAAAGGCTATCTGTCCCAGTATTTACAATATTGAAAAACTGGAATAATCTTCTATGTCTAGTGGTGGCTCATCAGCTGTGTGGGAATATTTTCCATTATTAATACAACCTCAAATTTTGTGGAAAATAAACTTCAGAAGTTCCAGGAACGATTGGAGACCAAATTAAGTAATTCAGTTTGCGAAAGATCAGTGTGGTGCACTATGGTAAAATCTAAAGATGTGGAAGCTGTGGTTAAGTGAAGGTCTGCTGCTATGATAACTAAGCAAACCCTCAATGCTTGAGCCTTTTGTTTCCCGTTGAGAATGCAAACATGTTAGAGGGATGAAGAAAATGACAATTACGGACTCATCACAGACTTTTCACTTTGTCAACAACAGTACAGATGATTGCTCCTTCCAATAGCAGCTCTATTGGAATGGAATAAAAGGAAAGGAGTTGTTATTGGTATAGAATTAATGATGAAAGAAACTGCACAAATATTTAAATATGCATCTACAGCGATAATGACCACACGACATCACGAAAAAGCCTGCTGTATTAAGCAATATGTCCAATATAAACAGTGCCTGTGCTTCTTTCATACTATTTAAAATCATAAATTTATTCTTTAAAAGATCCAGAAAGGGATATAAAAATTAAAAAAAAAAATGCTGCTTTGTGATGCCAATGGGATTGTAGATGATTGTTTTCTTTTAATTTCTGGTATATCTGATATCTAAACTTCCCTTCTTTCTCTCTTCCAATGTGTGTGTGTGTGTGTGTGTGTGTGTGTGTGTGTGTGTGTGTGTGTGTGTGTACATATATTCCCAGACATCTGTCCTATCCCAACTTTGTTTTTCTCACAGTAGTTTCAGGAATTCTATTTCTTAATATGACATCTTGGAAGAGCCAGCAGTAGGGACAAAGTTTTTCTGCAGCTCAGAATCTTGCCATGAACATTGCCTCAGCCACAAGCCAGAGTTCCCACACTGCACACTTGAACTTGTGTTTATAACAATTTACAGTAATTGTTGCTGTTACTGTGTAGCTGCAACCACATTCTGCAGCACCTGCGTGTCTCAAACCTCAGTATTCACCAACAGAGGTCTTCTGAAAGTGTAGACTCTTCAGCAGATGTGGGATGCAACTCCTGAGTCTATGTGTCTAAAAAACTTTTAGATGCTGCTGCTGCTGCTGCTGCTTCTACTGGCCCACAGAGAACCCTCTGAGGAGCAACTTTCTGAGGCAACCTTCCCCTCCACTCCATAGTCTGAGATAAAGCCAGAATCATAGAAATTCAAATAGAATGCAGGCTCCATGCTAACCTCTCTTCTCCAGCCACCCAAATTAATGTGAAAAAGAGATCAAACAATGACTTACCCTTCACACATGGCTGATACTGGTTCCCCATCAGAGTCTTCTGTTGGGATGGTCCTAGAGTGAATAGGAAATAGTCCTCCAATAACAACTGAATGGTTTTTGGCTTCTACATATCCAGTCAAATTAAACTTGCGCAGCAACCTGCATTCCGGCTCATTCGGGTTTTTCATTTCAACATATAATTCAACCCATAAAAATACAGTGAATCCAAGAACCAAGCACCTCTTTCTGCTAACCATTTTAATATGGCAAGTTTGAGGATCATAAAAGTGTTGAAATCACAGACGTTTTAAGGAAGCGCCTTGATGGAGTGTTGGAGTATGTATGTGCCTCAACCCAGTGACCCGCTTGCTGCTCCTTGCTAGATAATTTCAGGTCCTAGTCACAGATCTCACAATCACTTGCAATTTATGGATCTGGACTTGGAGCTGAGCGATCCTCTGAGAAGAGACATCTGAATCTCCTGCATGCTTTGTAATGATAAATAGTGGCAGAATCGTGGGTTTCAGTTTGAAAGTTGTGGTAATTTGTAGAAACTGTCTTTTCGTGTTTAGCACTGTCAGCTTCATCCGGTCTCACTGCAGACAGCCCTATTGTCTTCTCTACCCACCCCCCCAAAGTATTAGAAAAAGTATTCTGCCTCTTTACAAAGGACCGAAAGTGGGGACAGCAGGCCAAGCTTTCTCTTTCAGTTACAGAAACAACTGAATAGAAAACTGTAAGAATTGAACAGAAGACTTCAAGTCAAATCTGTGTACCTCCATTTTTATTAGTATGATGGTAAGAAAGTCATACAGTTTCTCTGCCACAGTAACCTCATCAACGGCTAAGCTACCTTAGAAAATCTGTGTTCATCCCCAGGACTTTGTGCATGCCAAGCAGACACTCCTCTACTGCCGCCCCCCCCCCCCCCCCCCCAGCAACTTCTGTTCCCTTGCTTGCTTGTTGCTTGGCCTCACTCAAGAGACACATCTTTTTTATCCAGGTCACTTCATCATGATTCCCAGTCTCCCAGTCCTTCTCTCTGCTCCTTCTCAAACATTCCCTCCCACCCCACTTAGAATACAGTTAGTAGTGCATAGTCAGAATAAAATTGAGCACGGATTTCTGGATCATGGAAAATGTGTAGAACATTTGATCACATGGTTTTGCTCCAAAGGACATTTTAAGGAACCAGTAGAGCTCTAAAAAAGCAAGCAAGCAAGCAAGCAAACAAAAACTCTTGGTGTATAAATTTTACTTATAACACTAAAATTGTAATAAACTAAAAGCTACATAGGGAATTTGGAATCAGGTATAACTTAGTCACCTGATAGGATACAGGGTTCTGTAGACCATGTTCCTTAAAGTATTCACTGGCCAAAGAGAAACCTCAATACAATTCAAGTGAAAATAACAGGTAACGGCCAGAGGGGTCAAGGGCACCCGGAGAACACGGCCCAAAGAATCAACTAAACAGGGCTCACAGGGTCCCAAAGAGACTGAAGCACAAAGCCTGCATGGATTTGTGCCAGGTCCTCTGCACACAAGCTGTGGTTGTTTAGCTTGGGGCTTTTCTGGGACTCCCCACAGTGGAAGTGGGGGTGTCTCCGACCCTTTTGCCTGTTCCTCGGACCCTTTTCCTCCTACTGGGTGTCCTCATTCAGTCTTGATGTGAAGGTTTGTGCCTAGTTTTATTGCATCTTGTTGTGCCCTGTTTGGTTGATATCCTTGGAAGGCCTGATCTTTTCTGAAGGGAAATGGAGGAACAGTGGATCTGGGGGAGAAGGGAGCTATGGAGGGGATCTAGGAGGAATGGAGGGAGGGGAGGCTATAGTCAGGATGTATTATATGAGAGAGGAATAAAAGAAAAAGAGAAAGAAAGAAGAAAATAACAGATAACAAAGCAACACTTAGAATTACATTCCAAATTTCTAAAATTTACTAGTATTTACTAGTGAAATTTACTACCATATACTAGTTTTTCTCCTAAAAAAAAAGTGTGTTTGAAAGGCTAAAAAGGAGTCACTGTGAGACAGAAATAAAAGAAGGGGTTTTGTCTTTTCTACTGCTTTATAGCCAATCATCTTTGTGTTTCCATATTAATTTTCAGGTCCAATCAAGGCTCACATAACACACTGGAGGGCTTTATTTTGTGTAAATTTTAACTCTTTCGTATTCCTCTATATTATCTCATTGGATATGAGAAAATTGTTTCTATTTCTCTAACGAATGAAAATATACCACTGAAAGAAATCCCTCCTCATTTTTTAAAAACAATTCTTCTACATGTGCTCCACCAACTATAACCCACAACATGCATATGTTTTTCATGTGCTACTATAAGGATCACCAGTCACCTAGGCCACACCTCACCATGATGGTCATTGCCTTCACCTCGTTGTAAAATTTCTTAGCTGTTGGCTAAGCATAGTCCATCACCCACTGACTCTAGAGTTTCCAAAAAGGAAGGCTCTCATTTCTAACTCACTCTCCACTTTCAGAATACTCCTGCCTTGACGAAGTGCTCTAAGTGTATCAGGTGTCTAGAGAATTTTCACTTTCCAAAGTGTGCATGTTTCACATAGTCTTCCCTTATACTTTCAAGATGTTGTTGACAAGACTTAGTGAATAGATAGATTCTCTCAGGACTTGCTTCCTGGAAGCTCTTCAGAGTTTGGCTTCATGTAATAAATTGTCACAATGGATGTGTAACCATTTCTCACTGCTAACAGCATGGGAATCCCTTCCGAGTTTATGGGCTTAGTCCAGTTTTCTCAGAATGCTTTGGAATGATTCCTCACTCATGTTTGGCCTCCCTTTCTTACCAGAGGGCAGCTGTTTCTGAGCAATTACCCTTTGGTTGCCAAGGATACCCCTTGGCAATGGTATGTTTATCACCCACAGTGATTGTTCTAATCCTCTCAGGAAATGCTGTTCTTGAGACCATAAAATTATCAGCATATGTTATGTTAAGTCACATTGTTATTTTAAAGCTAGGGTTTTATATGTTCAAATTGTCTCCTCATTCCTTAGTCTTCCTCTAGGTCAGGAATTATTTTCAGGTTTTAGAAGCTTCTGAGTTGTGCGCCAGCATCAGCTATCCAGTTGGGGTATCTTCAGAACACTGATATGTTTTATTCAGGGCCACAGTGACTGCATCCTCCAAGTGCCATAGAATTCAACAAGGATAAAGCAGAGGCTACAAAAAGCCACCTCTGCATTCACAGGGAGGCGTCTTGTGAAATGCACATGGATGGATGCTCAATGCCTCATTTCCCAACGAAACTCCTCAGGTGACTGCTTTGCTTTTCTTCATTTCACAAATGAAGAGCTGTGAGCTCACATGGCTAATGCACACTGAAATACAGGCACAAAAGTCTATGTCCTGTTTTAGACCCATGAAAGGAAAGGACATGAGTGAGGTCTTTAGTCTCTTCACTAGTTGACCCTCTCTTCCTCTCTTGGGATCCCAGGTCCCTTATCTCTTTATATGAAAGAGCCTGGATTTTTCCTTGTTGCTGTTTTTTTTTTGACTCTGAGGATCCTAATGAGTCAGGAATTCTCTGGTTGTAGGTGAGTCTTCCCAAGACTCAAACTCAATGGCACAGTACTCTATAATGTAGCCCAAGCTAGCAGTGCAAAACTGTTTTATCGCCTCTCAAGGTGGGATTGTTTCTTTCCCTGTATTTTGAAATTAGGTTCAGGAATCCCTGACTCAGGCAAAAGAGGCCACATGAATGTTGGTACAAATACCCACGGGTGTTTAATTGCATGTGGATACGCATAGCCTCTCGGGTCGAGATGCGACCGTACGCTCCTCCGTTATTCCTTGCTGTGTCTCATCCTTGCAGATCTCTAAGGGCTCTGACAAAGATCAGGCTGCCCTCCAGGAATAGTGACAGACTGTGTCCAGACTTGTCTGCCTCTCAGCAAGGAAAACACCTGAGCCCACAGCACTCTCAGCAACACAGACAAAGAGTATTCAAAGGTTTGGCCAGCCACAGCTTGTCAGACGTTACATGCCATTTACCTCTTCCCAACATCACTACTTCAGCTTTTTGGCCATTGTGGGTGATAAACATTGTGAACTGTCTTGAATCAGTAGGGAAATGAACACTTGCCTAGTTATGTGTGTTCAGGGTGCTCTTTTTATTGAGGAAGGCTTTGAGATCAGATTGTCTCCTGCTCTAAGTCATTCCATATGGGTGCAAAACACTGTTCTTTCAGACTTTCCTTTGTCCTTTCCATTTTACAAGCAGCTTTTGATTCTGTTTGAGAATGGAGGACATTTGTGTGTCTGGATGGACACTGCTAGAAAGGAGAGTTGGGAATGGTTGCTTTGGGAAAGTAGCTAACACAAAATTACCCTTTAGAAATGAGCTCCATTAAGAGGGCCTTGCAACTTTGGGAGCCATAGTCAGGCTTTGAGTTGAGAGAATTACACAGGGGGACTGCCATACTTGAGATATCATGATGAGGCCTTAGAGGGAAAAAAGGCTTCCTTTTAAAAGCCAGGGAGGAGCTTCATTCCAGGGAGGAATACCGTACAGTGAGAGAAAGCTAGCCACCATAGACAGATAGGGTGTGTCCTGGGTAAATTTTGCCACCTCGACACAAACTAGAGTTACCTGGGAAGAGGAAATCTCAACCAAGGATTTGCCTCCACCAAACTGTCTGGTGGCCATATCTTGATTGCTAAAGGGGAACTCATTCCACCAAGGAAGATACTATCCTTATACAAGTGGGTCTGAGTTGAATAAGATAGGTACCCGAGCAAGTCAGGGAGAGCAAGCCACTAAGTAGCATTCTTTACCTTCAGATTCCTACCTTGACTTATCTCAGTGATGGTCTGTAACTTGTAAGCCAAATAAACCCTTTGCTGGCCAAGTTTCTTTTGATCATGTTGTTTATCATCACATTAGAGAACCAAACTAGAACAGGATGACAGGGTGTGGTGGATTGAATGAAGACTCTGCCTAACCTCGCAGTGGACGCAGCCTTCCTCTTTCCTGTGAGCCCTCTTAGGCCCCTCTCCTAGCTCATCCCCATTTCTTCGTGTCAAATGCCAATACCTAAAAACACTTTCTACCTGGGAACCCAGTAGTCACACCAGGCTGGGAGTCAGGTAGGTGATACACATTTCCATGAGTACAAAAAGTCATGCTGGTGCCTAACTAGAACCTGTACCCCTACTGGTACTGGAAGGTACCCTGCATGTTAGCAGAGGAGAAGGGTAAACACCAACCTAGTTACAAACACGTCTGTCTACGATGGTGTCCCGCCTGCAAGAGATTCTGGTACAACAGTGGCACAAACATGGTGGTAGTCACCAACCACTCTCTGATGGAATTTAAGGCTCATTCCATGAGATGGAACCCATGCCTGACGCCGCTTGGGTGGTCAAGAACCTGAGATGAGGCCGGGGACCTAGGGGAAAACGAATTGTTTTGCTAAAGGACTGTAGCTATAAGATTATTACTAACGACACTCTGCTATACCCATCAATCAGTGTCTCAGAGAAGCTTCTCCCTGAAAGTACATGGGAACTCTCACAGTGACCCCTAACTGGACAATGTGCAGAAAATGAGAGGCCTTGGAACACTGAGTTCTAAGGGGGATGTTTCCATCAAATCCCTCCCCTTAGGTCTCAGGGAGGTATGTGGATGAGGAAGCAGAAAAGTTGTAAGAGCCAGTGGGGATGGAAGACGCCAGGGAAACAGTGCCCTGGTTGTTTTGGTGGGCCCAGTGATGTCTTCACAGGCGTCTTTCTAGAGTGAGGCAGAGAGGGCTACCATGTAGGAGCTAACTTGACTAAGCCAGACTGGGATGCTCCAGCCTCCAATGAAGCTAGGGAACTGGCTCCTTGAGGATTCTAGGAAGCAGCACAGCTAGCATGTTGGCCTTAACTCAGTGGACCTGAATTCGAGTTTTCAGAAGTGTAACAGAGAAAGTTTTAAGATACCAAATAGAAAGGTATTTAAAGTAGCAAACAGTAAGGCAGTGATGTGTTGGAATAACCTAAAACCCAACAATAGGAGCTGAAATAACCTGGAAACCCAATGGGGGTTAATTATAAATGTCTCCAGGATAGAATTGCTGAAGACAGTCTTTTCTAATTCTCTCTCTCTCCCTTCCTTTCTTTATCTATCATCCATCCATCTATCTATCTATCTATCTATCTATCTATCTATCTATCTATCTGTCTGTCTGTCTGTCTGTCTGTCTGTCTGTCTGTCTGTCTACCTATCTATCTGTCTACCTATCTACCTATCTATCTATCTATTTTTGATACAGGGTCTCACTGTATAGCCCTGACTAGCCTGGCACTCACTTTGTAAGCCAGACTGACTTTGTGAACTCGGCGAGATCCTCTCGCTTCTGCCTCCTGAAGCTGGCACTAAAGGTGCATGCCACCACATCTGGCTGATCTTTTCTTAAAGAAGCATCTCGAATATTATTAAGGACCTGCCTTAATAACCTTCTTCCCAGGGGTCCAGAAGAGAAGCTACAAATGGCGCAAATTGTTTTCAGGAAAAGAATCTAAGTATACCGAGCTCTTTCTTCTGTCTACTTTATTCCTCTGGAATAAAATTCTTTCTATACAGCTTCAATTCTGTTCTCATGCCTAGCTCCTTTCTTGCCTGATTTCTCTCTACATTTATCTGCTGTCCCCCTCTAAGTTCTATTTTACTTCTCTCATCTTAGTTCTGCCCCATCTTGGTCTTTCTTATCTCATTCTTACCCATCGTCCTCATCTTCCATCTCATTCTTCTAGTTCTCCATCTAGTTCTCCAGTCAAAATCTTCTCCAGTCAAAATCCTCTCTAAGCCTCTGAGGTTTACAGGTATATATCCATGCAATAGCAGTGCTCTAGCTAAAGCAAGGTCACCAGGTTTGAATTCTTACAGGGCCATAAAGGCAGACAAGAGTTTTTCTCAGGCAGTGACTGTCAGGCTTTCCTTTACAACCCAAAAGGGGAGTGGTAAAGGAAGAGGTCAACTAAGAGCTAAAATTGGTTAATATATCAGAAAAAGGGAATTTATGTGCTCAAACTACATTCCTAGAGGTGGTTAGGTAAATGTTAGGAGTCTATAATGTTAGTATAAATACCACTAAGGCTGTATAAAAAAGAAGAGTCTGAGCTTAATTTACCTTGATTCAGGAGATCATTTGGCCTTGGATGCTTGATAGGTATTTCAGATAAAATACACTGTTATGAGTTCTTAGAAGCATATATAGCATACAAGGAAATCATGGCAGGAATTGGCTAATATATATACGAAAGCTAAAATATCACCAAGATTTCTTAAGCCATGGCTTGACCTTCGGAAAAGTCCTTGACCATTCCAAGTAGTAGCTTTTGTGATAGTAGCTGAATTCCATTATATTTTCCTACGGCTTGTAGCAGAAGCATGCATAAAAAGATCTTGCAGGCTATTGCCAAGTCAGGAAAGTAGGTGATGGGAATACTTTATGGTTATTTTTTTAGTGAGCCTAAAGATATACTGTTTTTATACATTGTAAGAAATGACATTGGAAGAAAGCTAAGTAGTGAAACAGTAGTACAAGGAAAGACTTGGATATTTTAAGAACTCAAAGGACTGACTCCTTACTTCTAACTTCTATGAATACAGCACACGATGTACTGTTCATTGAACAACTTTCCAAGAACTGTCCTGTGTTGTGACTTGTCTGAAGATGGCACATATGCATCTCTGTTTCATATTTTCATAGTCCTTAAACCTCTGCTACGGAAATGGGTTTTGTGTGCTCTGAGACAGTTTGTACCCCAACTGATCACTTAGATGTTAAGAATCAATAAAACTAAATATTGGAAAACTGAAAACTGGAAAAACAGGTGATAGGCAATCAAATATTTAGTTGTATAGCATGAATTTTAAAAGAATGGTAGGCAGTACTTCATAAAACTACACACAAAGGTTTGTTTGGAGTTAAAGAATACTCATCAGGGTTCACTTGCTCGTAATACACAGACTGATAGCTGGATCTAATAATGACATCCCTTGTCTTCAGTAGAGGGGAAAACATGATCAGAAACTGCTGATTGACACCAACACAAGGCTCGGAAGGAATTTTTACTCTCTGGGTGGGCATGCTGGTCAGTTTGTTTTTCATTTGGCTGTTGGGGTTGTATGTATTTATAGCCCACAGCATGATGTTGGCCAGTTTCCCTTTAGAAGAAACAGGTGTCTGCTTGGTGTTCCAGATGTGACTTCTAATATATGTGTCATGCATGGCCACCAAGCATTGAAAAATATTCACATTCCAGCCTGCTCTGATGTTCATTCCTATACCTGCTCCATTGCTTCAGCTTTGCAGGCTGGTTCTGCAGCTGGCCAGCGTGTCGACATCATAATGACGTTGAAGAGCAAAACTTGACCCTGTTTGAAAAGCAATACCTATATTTTGAAGTCTATTTCAAAGGCACAGTTATGTTATCTCAATGCATTTGTTGAATAAAACAATGTTATCACATGGCTACTCTTTTTTTATTAATTAAAAATGTTTATTTGTTTGACATCCTGACCAGTTCCTCCTCCCTCCTCTCTTCCTGTTCCCTTACCCCACCGTCTCTCTGTTCCCCCATCTACTCCTCCTCTGTTTCTATTCAGAAAGGGGTAGGACTCCCATGGGTGTCAACAAAGCACGGCATATCAAGTTGCCATAGGGCTTAGCTCCTCCCTTTGTATTAAGGCTGTGTGAGGCAATCCAGCATGGGGAATAGGCTCCCCAAAGCCAGCTCAAGCATTAGGAACAGGCCCTGATCCCACTGTTTGGAGTCCCCCAAATAGACAAAGCTACACAACTGTCACACATATGTAGAGGGCCTAGGTCTGTCACACCAGATGCTACTCTTTAGAAACTTGACATAGGGAAATTTTGGCATAGAAATAAATTTGGTGAGATTGCCATAGCAATTAAAACTGCACTCCATTAATATTTTCTTCACTGTTTCACTCATTTAAACTGTGTGAGAGAGATCTTCAGGAAAGGTTAGCTTGAAACACAATGACATACAACAGATGCACAATTTCTTTATCCCTTTCAGAAGTTTTCAGTTTAAATAATAAATGTTAAGATGACTGGAATATGGTTGTTTTTATAAACATAAGCTACTTCCCTAGAGGTTAAGAGTCTTATTTGTAGTATTAATTTTCAATATTTATAGAAAATGAACTTATGATCCAGTCTATTTGGTATTCTGTATGCTTCTTGTATCTTCATAGGAATGTCTTTCTTTAGGTTGGGGAAGTTTTCTTCTATGATTTTGTTGAATATATTTTCTGTGCCTTTGAGATGGAATTCTTCTCCTTCTTCTATGCCTATTATTCTTAGGTTTAGTCTTTTCATGGTGTCCCAGATTTTCTGGATGTTTTGTGTTAAAAATTTGCTGGATTTAACATTTTCTTTGACTAATGAATCTATTTTCTCTACTGTATCCTTAACACCTGAGATTCTTTCTTCCATCTCTTGTATTCTGTTGGTTATGCTTGCCTCTGTAGTTCCTGTTCATCTATTCAGATTTTCCTTTTCCTGAATTCCTTCAGTTTATATTTTCTTTATATCCTCTATTTCAATTTTCAAGTCTTGAACTGTTTCCTTTACCTGTTTGATCTGGGGGGGGGTGTTTCTAGGCTTTCTTTAAGGGATTTATTAATTTCCTCCCATTTTTTGTTTGTCTTTCCCTCCATTTCTTTAAGGGATTTTTTATTTCCTCTTTTAGAGCTTCTACCATCTTCATAAAGTAGTTTTTAAGATTGTTTCCTTTTGGATCATCTGCGTTAGGGTATTCCGGTCTTGCTGTTGTAGAATCACTAGGTTCTGGTGGTACACTATTGCTCTTTATGATGTAGAATGTATTCTTACACTGCCAGCTACCTGTTTCTTCCTTTAAGGCATACAGATGGAGCTCCAGGTTGCTCTTCTTCCTATTGGTGCAAGTGGGCCTGTGGTTTCAGTGGTCACTCTTCTTCCCAACCAGTGAAGGAGGTGCAGGAGGGGTGTATGGCTCCAGTGGTTGCTGGTGCCTCAGGGGATGGTTGACAAGGGGAGCTGGGGAGCAGGCTGCTGCCCAGTCTCTAGGGCTGCAATGGCTGGGGGGCAGGGAGGAAGAGCATGCAATGTGCCCCGGAGCCTAGGGGCTAGAGAACTGGACTGTTCAGTGGGGAGATCAGGGCCTTCCTTACCTTTTCCCAATGGGTGCAGGAGGAAGAAAACAAGTTTAAAGAACAAAATCTGGGACTGGTCTGTGTGTGAGAACAAATATAATGAGACTTTATAGTATTTGGGGCCAGAGGCAGAGCTGGCCCTTGAATGGTCATTGTCTCCTGAGTTAGCATTACCTGCATTCTTGCTTTTTTTTGAGTCTACATGTGATGAGTATAGGCAAGACAACATTAAATAAAGAAAAGTTCTCTGAAATTTCAGGAGAAAGTCTATTAATGTAAAGGAGAAAATTTGAAAAAAAAAAAAAGAACTTTCTGTCTCTCTCCATGTCACAGAACTTTCTCTAACTGGTACATATATCAGCATTGTCCCTGTACAGTTAAGTAACTGAATACCTCAAACATATCCTTTCTACATCATGGTGCTTTTTCTACCATACTTCTGCTATCAGAACTATTGTGGTTCTTTCCTTAATTGGGCATGGGTAACATGGTTAGTTTGGTTTTCTGTATGAAAAAAGTGGCTGGTATGCCTTGTCCTGCCAGGGGTGGTGAGAGCATGAAGAAGAGACAGACACAAAGACACATGTGCAGTGAAGCTGAGGTCAGGTAGAGTTCTGCTCCCACTACCTCTGCACCCTGGACCCAGTGTGCCTCCTGGCTACAGCATGGGAGGCAGGTGTGTGGTCTTGGTAAGAGGTCTCTGTAGGCGAGCAGTCTCAGGTTGTGAACCTGTGCGGGGAGGAAGCTGCAGTTGCTAGTCTTGCACACACAGATCCGTTAATTGCCCAGAAACACTCATTCTCAGCCTCCCAGAAAGCTTGCCCTTTCTTTTGAGCCTGTGTGATTGCTTTGGCAATTGTCTGATGGGCCCGAGGCCTTGGCATCCTCAACATGGCCTTGCTCGTGTTAAAATACACATTCTACTCAGGACGTACTTGCTCAGGTGTCCTCTGTTGTCTACACAAAGCTTCTCATGTTAAAACTTACATAAAAAGTAAATCTTCCTTCTACCTTCTGTTTCTCCTCTATTTCCCTGATTTTGAATTTTCCAAATAATGCTCCATAAACTTTCAGAATCAGTACAAACATTGGACCCCGAAGCTGTCTATCTTACAGTGACATGAAAAATAGCACATGAAACAAGGAAGGAACAGCAGTGCAGATGAGAGATTCTGACCCTTACCTTCTCTAAATGATCAGCTGAACACAAATGTTTGATGCGCTCCTTTCTCCTTGTCCCTCCTCAACAGTCCACCCCAGCTTACCTCTTGTGACACAATTAATTAGGTTTGAATTTTAACCTTTCTTTGTGTGTGCAAGTGAATGTGTATTTATGAGAATACATCTCTTGTATGAACCGCCCGAGTATTAACACATTCCAAGCAGCCTCCCTAAGAGTATGGATAGGAACCCTACAATCCTTCCTGGTGGAGCCTGATCTGGAGTCTTTCTTTTTTGGGAGACAGGTTACTTCTCTATCTCTTTTTCATGTCCTTCCAATTCTGAATAATCTCAATAATGCTATATTTAAAACATATTTATTGAGAGTTTTAATGTAGTAAATAAATACTGTGTGATGCTCTTTACAGCCAGCATCTCCTTTAAACTGTCTCAAGAGGTAGAAAATATTACTATCACTATTTCACAGAAGAGGGTACTTCAGCTTGGAAGGCTGAGCAGGTTGACAAATGGAGCCTGGAAGCCTGTCTCCTTTAGGTGGCTGCCCTCCTCACAAGCTTGCCAAGTTGCCCCATTTACTTTTTCCTTTGCTGGAGTAACCTCTCTCACCCTCCGTCTGCATTATTTGTTGCTAAATTTCTATTCCTGAGAACCAAGACTAAGATGCAATTTATTAGCCATGCTTCTGGACAGAATCTGTCTCTATAGAAGCTTCAGTCAGTTTCTGTGTCTGTATCCTCACTTCCATCTCTCATGGGACCTGTTGTATTCTGTAGTTTTTCTGCCTAGATGTCACCCTGAAGTAGATTTTGAACCATTCTGCTATTTTTCTTTATACCTTATGCAAAGCCTTTGGGCAACAGACACTTAAGAATATCCTTTGAGTTTATTTGAATAGGAGGTCTAAGTTGCTCCTGGGCCAAAGATGGTGCCAAAGAGAAGCGGGACAGCTTTTAGCACAAGTAGTATTGTTGAAGGGAGAATGCAGACCACTCAAATGCATTCTTTGAAAGGCTACATGTGGGTATAGGGACATTCTTTGAAAGGCTACATGTGGGTATAGGGACTCAAGTCTGCTTTTTAGATTTTAAAAACACATTCAGAAAGAAAACACTCTTTGGTAATAGTGGTTTAAGTTCAAAAAGTTCCAACAGTCTAGACACTGGGAGCAATCAAAGTACATCCACTTGAAGACATCAGAAGTGTCGCAGTTTCATGTAGACTCAGAGAATCAAGGTCTGAAAGAAGCTGGAGCCTGGAGGACTGAGCTTAGGCTTGGAGTTTGCTTTGTCCCAGGTCAGGGAAGAGGGTGGTTCTACTGATTCTTAGAGGAGAAGGCCAGCACATTGAATAGCATGTTTGATATCCTTCCTAGGGTAAGGTATAAAAACTGAGTCCTGAATGCTTGTGTGTGTGTGTGTGTGTGTGTGTGTGTGTGTGTGTGTGTGTGTGTGTGTAAACTCCCCGCTTTGCTGTGGTCCTCTGTATAGCTAAATTCCAGAGGCAAGGGCAGATTGGAAGTATGTTGTACATTGAAAGAACTATAGTCAAGCTCTGATTCTTTTGAGTTGTGAAATCAAATCAGTATGACCTGGTGATTTCCTCATCTCCAACAGAAAGAGAAACTCCAGGCCTGATGGCTTCAGCAGTGAATTCTACCAAATATTAGAAGGAAAGCGGACACCAGAAAGTAGAGGACATTATTGCTTAATGTTATAAGACTCACTAATCTCGATAGTAGGACTGACAGTCACACTGAAGAAAGGACAGTTGCCGACAATGTCATACAGATACCAAGACCCTAAATAATGTATTGGCAAATTACACTCAACAATATATGAACAGGATAATATTTGATGGCTGAATTAAATTTAAGTAATGTAAAGATGGCTTAACATTTAATAGAACAAAATATTCTGCAAGTATTTCCATTGCTATAGAAATTTATTTGCTAAAATGTTATTGAAGTAGAGGAGACATTTCCTATTATAATGATAATGTCTCAAAAATCCTACAGTAAATGTCTGACTAGGTGATTTGTTGAAAGCTTTTCTTTTGAGGCTAAGAACAAGAAATGATGCCCATCATCATGAGAACATTCAGTGTTTATTCACTGAATCTATACAATAAAAAGGTTGATGAATCAGAAATGAGAAAACAGATGATGACTATGGGCCTGTAAACAATCTCCCTAAACTAAGAGACTACCGAGTTAGTTTGGTTTGAGATTGCTTTACAGTGGGACACACATTCTAAGTAGGACATTAAAAATATTTTGAAGAGAATTGACTCATTTTCTCATCAAAATTGTCTGCCTATTGGACATTGTCTTGGCACCCCCCACTTCCTGGGGATATAGCAATGATCACGTCAAAGGCATCAGGCAATAAATGTAGGATGTAACTGACTTAGTCTGTGCAAGCAGGTTCCGTGATGTTTGAACAGTGGCAGAATCACATAGCAACACGTTTCTCAGACTGTATGTGTCATTAAGTGGTACTTGGCTTTAATTTCAACGATGATGGGTGAATGGAGTAAGGGAGCAGCCACAGAGAAAGATGACATTGGGTTGTGCATGAGACATCTCTGAGGTGAGTATGATAGCCTGAATGAGAATTCATGTTACAGAGTATCATAGTTCACATCCTCTCCCCTTTATGAATCTAAACTAATAAAATACAGGATCTCTATAAAAAGATCTATATTAAAAACCTTTAGTTTAGGGTCTGGAGAGATGGCTCAGTGGCTAAGAGTGTGTAGTACTCTTTCAGAGGACCCAAGTTTGATTCTCAGGACATATGTTGGATATCTCACAATCAGCTGTAACTCCACCTTCAGGTGGGTTCAATGCCTCTGGTCACCTGCACTCATGTGCACACACTCCCCACATATACATAAAATTCAAAAATCCTTTTATTTTCAACATGCCAATCTGGAAGAATCTCAGCATGCTGACTTAAAAAGTAATTTGTGAGTTTCTTTCTCTCTCATCAATGAATGCACAAACTGCTACAAACTAGTTTTACACACTCCCAGTTGACAATCTAGGGTGTTTGCCTGCCTATTCCTGGGCATCTGCAAATTTTACTACCTATCTAGACCTCAGATTTGAACTGGCCAGGGACACACTGCTTCAACAACCTCCACCAGACCTCTGATCCCAGCTAGGGCTGTGTTTAAGGCTCAGAGAACTGGGTGCTCGTATATTTCTGTCTGTAAGGAAAAGATGATTTCAAAGACAATTTCATTTCTATGTAGAGAAAGTCTGCAAGTGCCCCATTACCCATAATATTATAATTGTTGTTCTTCCTTTAACTCCATTTGCAAGGAGTCACATAGTTTCTCCCAAGTAGATTATATCTGTATAGGGCAGAGCCAGAGATAATAGTCTTGTTTGACACATACTTTCAGCTTTATAGGACATATGGTCTCTGTTGAAGCTGTTTAATGGCATCATGTGGTAAGAAACGGCCATAGATGATATGTCAGTTACTGAGTATGGCTGTATTCCAATGAGAATTTAAAGAACAGATGGCGGGCTGTTTTGGACCACTGGCTGTGATTTCCAATTTGTGATAAAGAATAATCATTTCCTCTGAAGGTAGAAATTGGTTGTTTGGGACATGTGGACATTAGCTCATACGCATCTGTATTGCCTATTAGAAATGTTAATAATCTGTGTGGCACATATCGGAATCACCTGGCCAGATCATTAAACAGGATACTGGTCTTCAGATCAGTATTTCTGACTCAGTAGGTCTAGGTTGGGGCTTGGGACTTTGCTTTTCTCATAGGTTCCCAGATAATTGCAAGCTGCAGGCTCAGGGCACATTTTCAGGACAATTACCATGAATAACCCTTTTTCTGTACATGGGATCCGAGGAAGGGCCTTGCGGTCCAAAGAGCAGAAAGCAGGGGCTGGAGGAGTGGGGGCTGGCGGGGGTGGGCAGTCCTGCTTGTGTCTCTAATTGACTCCTTGCTGGGGTGAGGGCAGGACAGTCCAGGAAGCAAAAGGAGCCAAGGTTGTGACCTGGTGAGGAGCTGGTGTGGACAGGTAGCTCTGCAGTGAGGAAGACTTCCAGAGGGCTCCCCACTCCAGCCCCTGTGGCTGCATTTGGCCAGGATAATATCTCCTAGGATAATATCTGCCAGGATAATATGTGCTTGCATTCAGCCAAGGGAAAGATGAAGGAAACTTTTCAGTCAAGTGAGGTAGACACAGGGAGGAGAATCTCTGAAGACAAGCCAACCATGAGAAGCTGCAGCATGACTGAGTCCCAGCTTTGCTGTGGTATCAAATAATGTTCATTTGGAACAATCAGGTGCCTTAGGCAGGCAAGGTAAAGTAGCAACACATCTTTACATAGTTAAACAAATGCAGCATAAACAAATGTAACACATCTTTACATAGTTAAACAAATGCAGCATAAACAAAAGTAACACATCTTTGCCTAGTTAAAGTAATATTCCACAACACAAGTGGCCCAATTCAAGATGATGATCATGCTGAGTTTTTCCCAGTGCAGTTTCCAAGCAGGAGAATGTTACAGGATCATATTCTCCCTTGATGAAACCACAGAGGCTAATCTGTTGTGAGGTGTCCGTCAGAGAAGCCTACTCAGACATAAGTTTAAGCCAATAGAAAATTTTATTAGCTTGCTAGTGATCCTACTGGGTGTTCAGTGAGAGGGTTTTGTAGCAACAGAATATCTTGGCGATCAGGACCAAGGAATGCCACAGAAATCACACCATATAACAGACCTCATGAAAGAGATTTATTGGTGGGGGCTGGGGGGATGCAAAATGGCTGCCTCTGAGTGGGCATGGACAGTGATGGACCAGGTTCTGATGGTGGGCTTTATACAGGATACGTGCTATGCCCAGATCTCAGGACCCCCCAAAGACCACCATGGAGACCAAATCTCGTATGTAAAAGCAAAGAGCTTTTATTTCAAGCTCAAGCTTGGACTCTGTCCTACAAAGTGGTGAGAAAAGTGGTGAGAGCAGAGAGCACCGAGCCTGGACTGGGTAGGGTTTTTATTATAGTAGAGGTTGGGGGTGAGAGAATTTCCAGGGTTCAAGACCCTGATTGGCTAACATTTGGTTAGGGGTGTCTTGGTGAAAGGGGAATAGGTGTGTGCTGGGTTCAGGGACATCTGGCTATCTGATCTAATGATTGGAATGTTTAGACTGTCAGGTACTTCCCCTTGGATGCTGGCCCCTGGGTGGTGTCAACTTAGGGCTTTTCCTGGATCCGGATGCTGCCTGCCAGCAAATGAAAACTCAGGTATACTTTAAAACTGGTTTTTATTATATGTCATGGCAGCAGTGTGGCCAGGCTGTCCTGGGTGCTGAATCTGGAGCATTCGCATAGGGAAAATACAGTGTCGATGGTGGTAATGTGTTGTATTGGCCATTAGTAATGATGGGGCTGCTGGTGCTGAGTTATTGAAGGTGGGGTGAGGGATGGGGTAGTGCCTGGTTCTGGAATGTAGGTGGTTGACTAACATTTGTTATCCCAGTATAACCCCAAGCCTTTCTTTCTTTCTTTTTTTTAAAGATTTATTTATTTATTATGTATACAGAGGAGGGCGCCAGATCTCATTACAGATGGTTGTGAGCCACATGTGTTGCTGGATTGAACTCAGACCTCTGGAGAGCAGTCGGTGCTCTTAACCTCTGAGCCATCTCTCCAGCCCGTCCCAAGCCTTTCTTATGGTGAGATTTTAAGCACACAATCCATATCCTCGGTTGACATATTTTTGTTAACAAGAACAATTAGCTAGAAGTGAACTACAGAAGCTAGAAAACGAGGTTAGCTCATTTAGAGACTTTTTCAGAACTATGGACTTTTGATGGATTAAGTCTTTGTTTTCATTTTGGCTAGTAGTGCTGTCTATGTGCTGAATTTTACACCATGAATGGTACTCCCATCATGGAGTCAGTTATACTGAGGTCTGGGGCCTGTTACACATTCACACACTTCCATAAAGACTCAACTTTAAGGAAATACTGAACAATTTGATTCTCTAGCAACCCTTAGCCCCATGATGAAATGAATATAGGGAAGTGCCTACTGCTTGTTGCCTTAAGCTGTTCTTGAGATGCTGTTCATCCCCAAACCCAGAAAGACCCAAGATTGCATTCAAATCGTCAGCCTAAAACAGATGTCTAAAAGATTGTCTACCAGAAGCTTCTAGAGGTTTGCTATGTACAGTTTTTTTTTAGAGTACAGATATCTGCTTGTCTGAGCTATGGGCTGTACCACTAAAGTTACTTTTTAATCTCCAAGTTCTTTGCAGACAGGCAGCTCTGGTCACCAGCTCAGGGGAACCATGATGGGCTGAAAACCAGGAGCAGAAAAGCAACTTCGGGCAGTCTTACTAGGTAAGGGTGGCCGTTCAGTACCTCAGTCAAGAGACGTTGGCCCTTCTCCCAACTCAGTGGCCAGAACCTTTCATGTGGCCCTACCTGACCACAAGGGGTCCAAAGGGGCATGTGTTCCTGGTTCTCAGAGAGATGGGATAGGAATTGGTTGGTGAATAGCCCAAACAACAGAAACATAAGATGATATAAAAGCCTATACAATGTAGGTTAGAAACCAAAACAAATAAAACAAACAGAATGACACTCAGGACGGGATACTGTTCGGTGGTAAAGCACTGGCCAAGCTTCAGCGAGGCTCCCAGTTCCTTCTCTAGACCTAAAACAGGAAAATGAAGGCTCTGGATCTCACTACTTCTGGAGACACTCCTTCAGTGGATCTGATCCAAAACTGGACGTCTCACTTAAAATGTACTTTGAAAACCTCGTTTCTCATTTTTTTTTTTCCCTCTGAAATGTTGAATTCTCTTTGGGACTGAGGGGCCTTGATTCTCACATCCCGATGCCTCTCCAGATTCATCTTCCTTCGAACAATGGACTTAAGCTCTCAGTTAAGGACCAGCTGGACCAGGGTGCTTAAATCTGTCCGGATTCCACGTGGCCTGTCTCTCAGGAAATTTCTGAGGCTTGTGTGGCTTTCTTCCCCCCACCCAGCTGTAATTGTTTTTCAGTAGATAAAAATTGCTCTGTGGATTTGCCCTGTTCTGCTGGGAAGGAATAATGAAAGGAGACAGTTTCAGCTGCCCGGATGATTGAATCCCGAGTCTGGCTCAACAAGCTCTGGGCTGCCTGTGTTTTCCAAGACAGGAACAGGAGTCTTAAAAAAAAAAAAAAAAAAAAAAAAAAAAAGCTTATAGATAAAAAGAGATTTTAGATGTCAATTTCATCCTAATTAAAGATTACTTTAAAAATCCTACGTCAGGGGCTGAGGAGATGGCTCGGAGAGGTAAAGCACTTTTGTGTGTAAACATCTGAGTTTGGCTCCCCATTGTGCATGTAAAATCCAGGCAAGTCAGCATAAGGCAAGAAGTCTAAGGGGAAGAATAGACAGACAGATCCCAGGGGCTTACTGGCAACCCACTGGGCTAAAAATGGTGATTTCCAAGTTCAGTGAGAGATCCTGTTTCAAAAGGTAAGATGGAAAGCAAGAAAGGCAGATATCTGAAGTCCATACGCTCAGGAATAGGGCAAGCCCCACCCTCCAAGCATATGCATACATTATCCCAAAGAAACTCAGGGCAAATGGCTAACTGTGGTGCCTGTTGGTATACCAAACAAAGCACCTCACACAGTACCTGTGGCTCCTGTCAGCTCTTCTCACCTCACCCTCTACCCTAAAGCTTTCCAGCCCAGGGGCTTTGCTTTCCTGACCCCAGATTCTCTTCTTATATGACCCTGACATTTCAGCCAAGTGCTCTCCTGGCTCTTCTCCTGGTTCTTTTTGTTCTCGCGGTTCTCTCCGACCCCTCGCTACTGGCCTTTCTCCTCTTTGCTCTCTTCTCTCAGGCCTGGTTCCACGTGCCTGCCACATTCATTCTATCACTTTCTCTCCCTGCTCTGAACTCTCCAGATGCCTCTGGCTGCACTCTTCCTCAGAACTACAATAAAAACCTTCTCCTCAACCACATCTTAGAGCAGTCATGTCCTCATTTTACTCATACAATGAGTGAATATATACTACACACACACACACACACACACACACATCACACACACATACACACACACACACACACACACACACACACACACACACATTCAGATTTTTGTTACATATTTAACTAGTCAGTCTGCTCCAGACATTAGGAGGAGACTACAAAAATAGTCAGTGGGATCCCACATACTCTAAGTTAACTTCTAAATTTGGCTTTAGGATTTCAGCAGACAAGAAACAGTTCAAAGGGCCTCATGGAAAGCATTTAGAGACAGAAGTAAAAACCCAATTGCTAGCCTTTCCTGTGAACAACACATTTCCCCAGGGGAAATAACCTGCCCCTTGGTGAGACCCTAGGCTGAAGAGAATTCTAAAGGGGATAATGCTCTCCACAGCTGTGGGAAACAAGACCCTGCCTGGAAAGGCCAACATCAGCAAGCTTCTAAGAAACAGTGCTTTTTGCAAAGAGGAGAATTACTGCTGGGGAGGGTAGGCCTTCAGATTCAGTGACAGCTGTCTTTGAAGAGGAACGTTACCTGAGGTTTCCCATCCCAAGTCCCCATTCAAGCATCTATAGAGAGCCACTGAGGTACCGTACTTAACGTAACTCTTGACACGGAAGGTAAAGGTGATAATTTTCTCTCTAATATTGGGATTTGAGTCTCTCCTTTAATCAATAACCTAGGGCCCCTTACTAAATGAATTCGTGTAGAAACCAGTGTTGATCAGATTCCCCAAAGCCTCAGGAGTTGTTGCTCTCACCCCCAACTTTGGGAATTGCTCGCTATACATCATATAATAGGAAGTAATGCTGGTGTCCTCTTCAGACCCATAGCTTGCTTGTCCAACTGCTCTGTGACCTGTGGCTATCTAGGATGTTGATAAGACATGGCAGCTATAAAAATACAGAGCATAGAAGATGTTCTGTCCCAGCATGAAACTCAAGCCCATCAGAGAGAGAGAGAGAGAGAGAGAGAGAGAGAGAGAGAGAGAGAGAGAGAGAGAGAAGGAATGGGTCATGCAGTGAGGATGTAGGCTTCCTGAAATGACTAGTTGATATAGGAGGAACGTAAAATTCTGCTGCCCCCAAAATAAGTTTTCCTGACTCACAAGACAGATATTAACTTTTCTTGTCATATGTAACTCTTAAAAAAAAAAGGCAATTAAACCATAATCCATACTATAGGAAAGCCCTATCTCCTCTTTCTCTATAACTACCTAGCAGCTGGAATGTTCCTTAAGTTACGTAAAAGACACATTTGTAGGGGAGAGTGACAGTAGATTGTACTCAAATGCTCCCTGTAAAGGGCATAAATGTCATGTGACATTTGCTGACACCTTCCCAGGAGAGTCTACCCTTAGGAGACAGAGGCCTGATGTCAGCTAGACTAAAAACTCAGGAAATTATTCTCCAGAACACAACCTATCCCTCTTGAGTGTCCAGGCTCAGGAACATTTTGACAAGTGTTTATAACTGTCAACTGTTAAAAGACTTAAAATTTTCTTCAAACAAGAAAAATTTAACTTATGACATACAAAGTCCTATTTATATGTCAGGAATTGAATTATTAATTTATGTTTTAGTTTTCTTAAGTATTTTTCATTTCCCGCTGTTGATAATTATATATACATATATATCATATATATATATATTATAACCTCATACTATATTACCTTTTAATCTATTCTACCACTCCTTCTTGGAATTGCTCCTTTGTGTTTTGGCACATTCTAAATATATAGCCATTGGTTTGGTTTTTACAGCCTGAGAGACCTCACTACTAAACTCACAAGTTAAAATGATAAGGGCAGCTGCAAGACTTGATAGTTTTTGATATGCTTGCAGCAGCCTGGGGTTGAGGATGGGGTTGAAGATGCACCTCATATTCAAAGAGAAATTCTACTTTTGTGTCTTTTAAGACATAATTACAGACTGCTTTCACAAAGCAGAGATTTCAGTCACTCCCTATCACAGGGCATCCAGATCTTCCTTTCCAGGTGATGGATAGGCTGGGAGATAGTTTGTTGATTCCTCTTAGGCAGAGACTATACCTCTCAACAATAAGTAGTTACAAGGAGATGGATCATCATCCTTCAGTTCTCCCAAAAGATTTCTGGGATTCTAACTCTCAGGTAGAAGTTAATGTAGGAGGACAGGGTAGAGACAAAGGTCTAGAAGGCTTTACACAAAGATAAAAAAATGAGTATACTAGGAAGACCCACTGCCAAAGACATCTCCAGTGTCTGCAGATGACCTGTAGTTCATAAAATTCACACCTCTGAGTAGAGATTTAAGATGCTTAGGAGACATGTGATGCACAAAGTTGTATAAAGAACTACATGTAACAGATAGGACATACATTTATTTAAAGCCTTTGCTTTTTTGCAAATGCCCCCCAAATCCTACACAATGTGGCACAAAAGTCCCAGTCCTGTGTACAGCCTTCTATTTAAGCTATTGACAACTTCTTTCTGCTCTAGCTCCTCTCCCCCATTGTCATTATAGAATATCTTAATAAGCCATGTCTCTTTCTGCTTCTTGTGTGGCCCAGGTGAAAGACCCCCCCCCCACCACCACCAAAGGCCCAGACACAGTTTCCCAGGAAACTCAAAAGAGCTAAGGAAAGAAATATCTTAAAATAAACAGAACTGAGTCATTTCCCCCTTCCTGGAGAAGGTGAAGTCAGGTGTTTTCAAAAGAACAAAGTCAGGATATCTGATGGTGACCGATTATCCATGAGATGCCCCTCTCCAGAGATAACATGACCAGACCCTGGAGATGGGTTGTAAAACTCCTGACAGGGCAAACAGATAAGCTAAAATAAGAAAAATCCAGGCCTGGGAAAAACTGGACCAATCAAGGATGGACCCTTACTAACCCCCTCCGCTCTAAGGAATTTTGTGGGTTTTGCCTATAAAAACTAACTTCCCCAAGAAAGAGGAACTCTCCTCCTGTCTCGATGCATCAGGTGTGGTGGATGAGAGTTCATCCACTACGCACATGTGCTGAATCAAATAAACCTTGCTATTGCATTCTGGACATCTTCGGTCTCCAGTGGTCTCTTTGGGGGTCCTAATCTGGGCAGAACGCAGGGCAGCTTGGCTACACCTCTGCCATAACAGGCTCAATAGAAACCAGTCAGAGAGTAGGCCAAAGTTTCAGTTTCAGAAACCTGGTTCCAGAAAAACCACAAACTACCACCATCCAAGGATGAGTCAATCAGCATCCAAGGGGTAAATACCTAACATTTCCATCCAGGGGAAAAATACCCAATGTTCCAACTGTTATAGATAAGATCGACAGATACCCCTTAGCCCAGCACACACCTATCCCCTTTTTCCAAGATACCCCTAGACAAATGTCAGCCAATCAGGATCCTGAACACTGGAAATCCCCTCACCTCAACCTCTGCTATGATTAAACCAACTGGGCTCAGGGCTCTCTGCTCTCACCTCTCCATCTTGAATAAAGTCTCTTTGCTTTTTTACATATGAATTTGGTCACCATGGTGGTCTTTGAGGGGGCCCCTGCAATCTGGGCATAACACTTCTAGCCATGTTTCTATTCAGTTCCTTGTTCTAGGACAAGAATCTGGGACTTCTCTGGGAGTACAGTATCTACATGTTATTATAGCTTTGAGAGCTACAAGCCCACAGGCATGCTTATTCTAACAGGGCTAAGTATCAAACCTTGTAGCCTGAGTAGATCAGAAAATCTATCTTCTCTTTCCCAACTTCTTACCAGTTGACTACTGAGCCCTTATTTGGCTGAACCATTTTTCAGGTACTAGGGCATTGGCAAACATGGCTGCCAATGTCTCTGTTGTACAGGCAAGAGGACCAGTTGTAAATAGGGACTAGAATTGCTATTACCTATTTTCTCCCTCCATTGTTTTTGTTTTTTACTGTCATCCTTGTATATGTGGAGTTTCTGCTTAATTATGAAAAGTTCATGCTCTTTTCCTCCTGCTATTTGTTTTAAAGACTATAGGAGAAGACAGTAAAAACTCTCAAAAAGACGCCCTAAGAACAAACATCTGCTGTTTTCAGCGTTTAATATTCAGAAGCATGTTCCAGGTCGCATTCCATGCATTTATATATGTTATTACATTTATATGCCAGTTATACATAGTAACATACCAGAGTCAGGACTTCTACTGCTTGTTTTCATGTCTACAGGCCAAATACAGAGCTAAATATCAGATATTTGATACAGAAAAAGAGGGCTGGAGGCATGGGCATCTCCTCTCTGCTCCAGTCTCTGTGAATGGTCAGCCTACCTGCCTATGCTCTAGAGGGCACAGCCTTAGACTTTCATAATTTACACAAAGAAACTAAATCATGTGAAAATAAACCCAAAATTCCACAAGGAAGGGGTTAACCTATCAGTGAAAACAATAGCCCATTTGAGCAAAGCTTCTTTCTCTAACTGGAAGGCAAGCTTCCCAGTGTCCCCTGGGGATACTTCCTAAAACCACTCTGAAAGCTCACACATGTGCGCTGTGATTTTGAGAGAGCAGGATCTTCCCATGGGGAGTAGGAGGCCTCTGCAACAGTGAAAAAAAATGTAGAAATAAAGTAGAAATGAGAAGAACTCATGAGGATGCTTAGAGACGTTTGTGCATGACTTAATGTTATGTTTTCTAAAACTTAGATAATTGCTTATCAGAGACTTTAGCAAGTTTATAAAAATAGTGTCTGCTCCACTATAGTCACTGAACGCTCTAAACCCATTTTAGCAAATTCCCCAATAGTGCACAGCGTGCATCTGCAACTGAGACAAAATCAATGCTTATGGATTTAGGAGTGTAATCCTATCACTTGTTTTGTGAGATATGATTTGAAATGTAAAGAACATTGAGACTTAAGTGAACTTGGAGGCACAGAGTCTCTGGGGTTAGTATCCTATTTATTATTGATCAGACTATTGCTTTATTGTCTGCCTACTCCTTACCCCCGTTATCCTTCTCTCTTGCACCAATAATCTTTAAATTACATGTATCAGAAACAATAAATTTCCTCAGAATGAATATTTAGTTCCTCATTACAAAACAGTTAATATGTTTACATTATTTAAAACAAGAGCCTAACAATTTGCCTACCAAAATCTTCAAATGAAATATTGATACTAGTACTCACTGGTTTAAGTTTCTAAGCTTTCTAAAGGAAACTCAACGATTACCCTAGTTCAGGTCACACATGTTAGTATGTCAACTTCCAAGTAACCTTAAGTAGCCTTAAACCATTATGCTTTGTATCATCAATAAACTGCAATGTCAATTTTTAAAAACTGATATTTTTCTGATTTTAATAAAATTTTAAGATGACAGGATTGTTCTACTCTCACATTGACTATGAAAGAATAACTAAATGCAGTTTGAACTGGTTAAAACCACCTACAGTTATTCATTCAATAAATATCAATTGCTAGTATATGCAATGTCAAGTACTGAAAGGTACTGTAACTTAGTCCCCAATCATTCAATATCTCTAGTATATCGATCATTCATTAACCTTGTCATGCTTCACTCTTGCAAACCAGGTCTTCCATAAGCCACATTAGTTTTGAAAGGCAAAATGTTTGACTCATTCTAACTTCTGAAATGACCATCAGGTAAAATAGCCTTAGGATGTTACAGAAATAGCTCTGGTTGCACAAGCTTTCATCAGTACTTTAATCAGATTTGAAATAAAACTCTGCCCAGTTTAGCAAATGTATTCCCATTAATAGATCATAACATATCTGAGAATCTAATTTTTACTCTTTACTTTGAAAGTCAGTTATACTTTCAATTTAGTTATGACTCAATAAAAATTAATCCAAATTGTTTAAACTAAAGTTTTCAGTATCAACATATTTTTTGGCAGGGAGAATATGATCTGCCGAAGAAAACTATATCAGTCTCTATATAAATTCCCAAATCTTCAATGTCTATTAACCAAGACATTTTTATTCATAGACAAAAGGGGTACAAAGAATATAGAATTCTGTCTAAGGTAAAGTATGAATGAAAGTCATTTAAAACATTTCCATCCTGACTCTGTGTGAGAAAATAATTCCTGGAAGGAGATCTAGGAGGGAGCGTCCTCCCAGCAGTATAAGTTCTACTTGCTTAGAGGTAAGTATGTATTTGTGTAATCAAAGCAAGTCATTTACTGCTGAAGAGTCCTTCTGAATACTACCTACAAACACTATGGCAGTATCTGCCTATACATGCAGTCAGTCTTTCAAAACTTATTTTGTCTTTAAAAGAGCAAATCCATAGAGTGACCTTCAGTTACTATTAATCCATCTAAATGTAGGACGTGAATACAGAATACATCTGCCATCTGTCAGCTGAGAAGTCCCCTGCCACCACAAAACCCCACTCCACACAAAGTCTCTTGGGGCTAAGGTAACTTAGGAGAGGATTTTCTTTGCTGGCAAGGAACGAGTGCATTTAGACTAATCATTAAAACCCATTACCTAACAAAATACATGTTCTTAAGGAACACAGTGATACTTGCCAATGAATTAATCGGCAAAATAGACTATGAAAAGGTGGGATTAGGGGTATCTAGAAAGATCAGAATGCATGGGTATGCCAGAATGGTCCAGTTGCTATAAATCTTTTCCCAGTCAGAGACGTTTTCTGTAAATGTTTCAGAATTCTATCTTGGATTTGGTCTCTCTTGCTCTGTACTATGCTGTAGTTGTGGCCAGAAAACACATCAAGATTTCCAGGACCTTGATAGGAGAATTATTTATTTGAATAATTGATCATTCAATTAGTAAAGCAAATGTTGAACAGTTGGACAGCTCTTTTTATCAGAGCTGAGGGAAAGTAATTGGCTGTAGTTCATCATAAGGCAGAAAATTGAAAAGTGTGCTTTTAAAATAATATTAAATACAACCTCCCCCATGAAATAAGCCTGCTTACTGGCTCTCTTTGTCATTGTTTGATTTTCTTTTCCCTCAGTGCTATTACAATCCACACATAATCAAGCCCTTCATTATGCTTCCTGAATATTACCAAGTAGTGATTTGCTTATACCTGTTGTGTCAAATGTTAAATAATTCTGCAGAGCTGATGCATAGAAGTCTGGAATGACATTAACACTTCATGTGCAAGGCAAGGAAAGTTGTCAAGGGGCACTAAGGGACTCATGGGCGTCATCCACAGTAAGAAGAAACTATTTTTTTTTTTAATTTTTGTTTGACATCCATGTTTTCCTACTTTGTCTCCTCCTTTGGTTCAAACTTGAATTGTGTGGATTTCTGTTAATGTAGAGTGGATGTAGACTACATTATGAATAATAGTGGCACAAAATGTGCTGTGTTGTTGAAGACTTAATCAAGAGAAAGATGAGTGGGTAGAGAGGAAACCGAACCTCTATTAAAAGGTGTGGTTTAGCTCTAACTGATATACTTATAAGCCAGTAATGGTCATAACAAAACACTTTACAGAATCACTTCAGAATTTTAAGAGGTTCCCCAGTAAGTTAGAAAACAAAACAAAAAACCAAAAACAAAAACAAAAAAACATTTTATTGAAATTAAAGTAACTCCTTAAGATCTGAGTTGATTGCTGATCCTCAGGTGATCTTTTGCACACTAACACAAACATATTGATTTACCAGCATGCCATTTACATAGGTCCTTCTTCACATGAAACATAAAAGTATTTTTTATTTAATTTTATTTTATTTTACAATATAATTTAATTCTACATATCAGCCACGGATTCTCTTGTTCTCCCCCCCTCCCCTTCCCCACAGCCCATCCCCCATTCCCATCTCCTCCAAGGCAAAGACTCCCCCGAGGATAGAGATCAACCTGGTAGACTCAGTCCAGGAAGGTCCAGTCCCCTCCTCCCAGGCTGAGCCAAGTGTCCCTGCATAAGCCCCAGGTTTCAAACAGCCAACTCATGCACTGAGCACAGGACCCAGTCCCACTGCCTGGATGCCTTCCAAACAGATCAAGCCAATCAACTGTTTCACCTATTCAGAGGGTCTGATGCAGTTGGGGGCCCCTCAGCCACTGGTTCATACTTAATGTGTTTCCATTCGTTTGGCTATTTGTCCCTGTGCTTTATCTAACCTTGGTCTCAACAATTCTTGCTCATATAAACCCTCCTCTTTCTCACCAATTGGACTCCCAGAGCTCCACCCGGGGCCTGGCCGTGGATCTCTGCATCCAGTTCCCTCAGTCACTGGATGGGGTTTCTAGCACGACAATTAGGGTGTTTGGCCATCCTATCACCAGAGTAGGTCAATTCGGGCTGTCTCTCGACCACTGCCAGCAGTCTATTGTGGGGGCATCTTTGTGGATTTCTGTGGGCCTCTCTAGCACTTTGTTTCTTCCTATTCTCATGTGGTCATCATTTACCATGGTCTCCTATTCCTTGTTCCCCCTCTCTGTTCTTGATCCAGCTGGGATCTCCCCCTCCCCTAAGCTCTCTTTCCCTTGACCCTCGCCCTTCATTACCCCCAAGTATTTTTAATATTTAAAAGGAGTCAACTTTCTTTTGATTTCTAGTATCAGGGCAACATGTGTTTCTTAGACTAGAAACTATATATTACCATACTGCTTA